>NC_136905.1:29450822-29524346 GCF_949606895.1 Notothenia rossii
TTTATTCATGTTTTCACATAATTTTACTGGATATTGCTATATTATTTCACATATTGTAGTTCTACACATTAATATCTGATTTGTAAAACATAGACAGAAAGGTATATCCATAATTTAATGCTAAGCTATTGAAATTCTGAATCCATAGATATGTCTCCCATCACCCAAAACCCCTGACTACTTTCTCAACTCAGTATTTACTGTACCGATCACAGGTACAGATCAGAACCCAATAGCACGACTCAGATACAACCAGTGTTTTGCAATGTTCAGTTTATTCAGGTCAGAGACAGGCAGGGTCAAAACCAGGAAATCCGTCAGACAGGCAACCAAAACTAGACAGGGAGCAGGCAGGAACTCGAGATTCGTATACAGGCAGGCAGGGGTCAAAAACCGGGCAAGACAAAAATCTAGGCTAGAGAATAACACTCACTGGAGAGCTTGGCAGAAACGACAAGACAATCTGGCAAAGGACAAGTGATAGTGAGGAGGTATAAATACTGTGGAGTGATGAGGGATTGAGTAACAGGTGAGGGGAAGGGCTGGGAAGACCAGGTGAGGGAAGTGAGCTGATTACAAGGGCCTGGAGCAGGGGTTCTCAACCTTTTTTGGGCCAGCGCCCCCCTGTCCATTATCCAGGTCTCTTACAGCCCCCCATCAAAAAAAGTAGACTTATTTTCTTCCCTGAATATTAATGTTGACTAATATTCTGTGTTATATCATTTAAAAAGCATGTCACTGAATGCCAAATAATAGATTTGATTTAACTGGGCAGTTGGAATATCATTATCATTAGTTTACCAGAGAGCAGAAAATGCATGTGAATGTGAATAAAAATGATATTTATGAGTGTTAAACAAACTCAGACAAGAGCAGAGAATACAAACAGACTACGTCCCCAGCTGACCCAGACATCAGCGCAGATTCTGGTCCAGGCTCTCGTCATCTCACGCCTAGACTACTGCAACTCCCTCCTGGCTGGTCTACCTGCATGTGCCATCCGACCTCTGCAGCTCATCCAGAATGCAGCGGCTCGTCTGGTCTTCAACCTTCCCAAATTCTCCCACACCACACCGCTCCTCCGCTCCCTTCACTGGCTTCCAGTAACTGCTAGAATCCACTTCAAGACACTGGTACTTGCGTACCATGCTGCGAATGGATCTGGCCCTTCCTACATCCAGGACATGGTTAAACCGTACACCCCAGCACGTGCACTCCGCTCTGCATCAGCCAAACAGCTCGCTGCACCCGCACTGCGAGGGGGACCCAAGTTCCCGTCAGCAAAAACACGTGGGTTTGCTATCCTGGCTCCAAAATGGTGGAATGAGCTCCCCATTGAAATCAGGACAGCAGATAGCTTACACATCTTCCGACGCAAACTGAAAACTCATCTCTTTAGACTCCACTTCGAGCGATAAAATTACTAACAAAGCACTTATATACTAATAAAGGGCTGGCTTTCTAAATGCCAGTTGAGTAGCACTTGAAATGTTTGGCTCTATGAAACCTGATGTACTTATATGATTCTGTTTTCTTAAAGGTTGTATCTTCCTGGTCGAATGCACTTATTGTAAGTCGCTTTGGATAAAAGCGTCAGCTAAATGCAATGTAATGTAATAATGTAATGACTGCTACGGAACAGCAGCAATTTCACACATGTCCAGTGCAGAACAAACAGTAGGCTACAAAACTGTACATTAGGCCTACAGAACTAACAGGTCGGAAAGGTGTTGCATTTCGCCAAATTGCGGGGGGGGGAAGGTTAGTGTGAGCCCTGCGCTTGGTGGTTCTCTGCCAGTTTCTTCACTGCGGGTTGCAGAGAACTTAGTTTCAGTCGCAGTGCACCTGAGGCCGTCAAGTTCAAGCGATTGCGGTACTTGGACTGCATGTGGAGGACCTGGCTGAATCCCTGCTCCACGAGGTATGTGGTTGGGAAAGCCAGAAGAAGCAGCCTCGCTTTCTCCCAGAGAGCCGGGTAACGCTGAGAGTATTTGACCCACATGTTGCCCCAGCCAGAGGTGCGGAAAATAGCCTCGACATCATCGTCACTCTGGATGTCGATGAGATGCTCCTGTATTGCTGGCTCGCATTCCGCCACGTCCGCCTGAAAGGGCTGCACCACCCAGGTGGGAACATCGAGGTCCAAAAGATCTCTGAAGCGGATCTTCAAGTCGGCATTCACCATCCTCAGGTGGTCTGTGTAAATGAGGAGGCGCTCATCGGTAAGAGCCTCAGACACCTGCAATGAGTATAACCAGGAAATTGTTATCGGTGCAGAATGTTACCATCCGATTTTAAACTGGTTATTTTATTGCTAATTAGTTTACTAATTGATGTTTCTTTATTCTCATAATACATTCAGAACATAAGTTATTTATACTAACCAGGAACACAAATATAGTGTTGCATAGAGTAGCCTACATTTATTACATGTATTATTTATTATTATCATTATTTAGTAGCCTAGGCTAGATCACCTTGGTCAACAGCGGGAAATGAGCAAACTGCCTCCTGCCTATGCTCTGCCAGTATAGATCCAGCCTGGAGGTGAGACTGTGGATGACCGCCTTGCTCTGGATCAGAGTAACTCCTTTTCCTTGGAGCTTCAGCGTGACTTCATTCATTTTGCCAAAGAAGTCTGCGAGGTACATGATGTCGCAGCGGCTGGATGACACCTGTTCCCAGAGTGCTGCATCCACCTCCTCCAGGAACTCCACGATGCTGTCAAACAGCTCACAAAAACGAGCAAGGCCGTTTCCTTTTGAGAGCCAGCGGACATCAGTGTGGAGAAGAAGACGCTCAAAGGTCTCATCATTTTCCTGACACAGCTGTCGGAACAATCTGTTATTCAGGGCGTGGGCTTTTATTTTGTTTATTGCCTTTACTGCAACATTGAGAGACTCGTGGAGAGGTGGACTTTTAGATTTGGCCACAAGGTTGTGGAGGTGCAAAACACAGTGGACTGTGAGGACATGCGGGACCTGCTCCTTCAGCAGAGTGGTGAAGCCACGGTACCTGCCAACCATGGAAGGGGCACCGTCAGTAGCACATGCGAGGATGTTGTTGATCGGGATTGACTTCTCCTGTAGATAAGCATCCAGTGCATTAAAAATGGTCTGGCCCTTGGTGTCTGTGACCAGATATTTGGAAAATAAAAATT
This sequence comes from Notothenia rossii, assembly GCF_949606895.1. NCBI lineage: Eukaryota > Metazoa > Chordata > Actinopteri > Perciformes > Nototheniidae > Notothenia > Notothenia rossii. The sequence continues at coordinate 29,453,983 of NC_136905.1, forward strand.
CCTCAGCCATCTCCTGACTGTTGGAGGTGCTATAGCGGACATAGGCCATCAACAGAACATTGTTGTCAGAAGTGGTTGTCTCATCCAGCTGAAGGCTGAATGGAGTTTCCCGCAGGATGGCACACAGCTGCTCCTCTGTATCAGCGCCCATTTCATCAATCCTGCGTGCTACGGTGTCATTACTGAGTGGGATGGATTTCAGCACCTGTGTGGGATCACGCTCCATCACAGTAGATATGACCTCTTTGATGGCAGGGAGTACCAACTTCTCTCCGATTGTGAACGGCTGCCCACATTTGGCTATCAGCAAGGAGATGTTATATGACGCTATTAGCCCGCTATCAGTCTGGGTGGTCTTCCTAGCGAAGAGACTGCTGATGGTGCTCCTACCATGTTTCTCTTTGAGGGCCTGGAAGAACGGACGCTCCTTATCTGCCTTATCCGGGTGGATCTTGGTAAGGTGGTCCTTTAAACGTGAGGGTTTCATTCCCTCATTGGAAAATACATGTTCGCAAAGTAAACACATTGGGAGTTGTGCATTGGTAGGAGACGGTATGAAGCCATAGCTAAGATATTCAATACAGTACTGTCTGCATTTTATCTTTTTCGCGGCCATTTTGCTGGTGTGATATGATTTTTGTTGTTTTATGATGCTAATATTTAGGGGGGGGGGGGGGTAGTGTCACGATATGGCGGCAAAGGCTAGAGGGCTAGCTGGTGACATGACAAGACATCGTGCCGGGATCGGACCAGAAGTTGTTGTAATTTTGAACAAACAGAGCTCTGTGTGGAGCAGCCTGGCTAGCCAGCTCTTCCATGTCGTAGCAGACATAGAAACGGGTATTATTTTCATAAACTGACCACTTAGTTCGAATCTGTTAGTGGAATTTGTCATATCAAAACATATCAAAATTTAACAAAGTGACACAGATTATTAACAGTCGCGATCCCAAAATTACAACGACTTCCGGTCCGCTCCCGGCTGCTTTTTGTAGGGTACGTTCGTAAATGCGCTCCGAGCGCTCCGAGCGTCCCCGTTCCACAGTCCAGAGGGCTGCGCTCTGAGCGCTCACAGCTGGGTGCTCTGGCGGAACAGACGGGTTGTCCGAGCGGACTGACCGTTCGTGCATTTACGAACGTACCCGTAATAACACTGCGGACAGCTGACCAATCGCAAGCAGAGTGTGGCAACAAAAGATGCTGACAGCTGCTTTTTGTACAGGAAAAGACGCTGTGGCCAGCGTTTTTCATGACAAAAAGACATTATGCGTGAACGCCCCCCAAGAACACCTCAACGCCCCCCTTTCAAAAATATTGCTTCCAGCGCCCCCCGATGTTCTCTGAACGCCCCCTGGGGGGCGGTACCGCCCCCGTTGAGAACCAGTGGCCTGGAGGAAGCCAAACAAACAATAATAGATGTGTCTAACTTGTGACAATTTACATTCTTTAATGCAAAGAAAATCAGTAATATCTTTACAAACTACAAGTCCTTTCTTATCAGCTGTGCACCGTTATGGTGTAAGTATAGCTTATCTACCAATTGGATCAAATATAAAAGTCAGCCAAATTTGTGTTATTATTGTGTGAAGAGAAATTGAAGATGTGGTTTAATTGCTGATATATTTATGATCCACGTCACGTATTCAGTTTTGGCGGCATTTCTTCCAGTTTGTCCAGAAGTCTTCTAATCAGGACTCTATAAATAGAGAACTACGGCAGATATGCAATATTTAATGCAGCAGAACCGTGTATTACAATGCCGTTATGTCATGACGTTCAAAGAGAAAAGCAAGCACACTCGGAATAAAGTATTATTATTATTATTGTTTTATAAATGTTTTTGGATTTCACATCGCATGAACACCATATCCCAACGTGCATTGCGGCTAAAACATCCAAATACCGAGCTTCAATGATAGCTGAGGATTATGGGTAGTTCAATGTTCAAAACCTCGGAAAAAAGAAATGTGTCTCTCAGAATCGAAAGGGAAAAACACAAAAGCAGTATACACAATTTAAACCAATTAATGTTTTGTAATTAACAAGGATAAAATTATGTTTTTTAGTGGATGAGTACTGCAAATATATTTTTAAAATCATTTGACAGTGAGGGGAATATGGTTTTATTATGAAAATGTAGAGACCGGAAATACTGTTTTCACCTTGTGAGGGTTGATGCTAACTTTACATGGACGCTGCCGTTACACGTTCTCCTGGCGAGACCTCAAATAATCTTCATAATATCTATCAAACTATAGATCCTACACATCCACTGGACGTGGACTCTAAAAGTACAATATACACTTCTCGCTAGAAATCTAATCAAAAAGCTTTTTAATGGCCAAACTATCCTACAATTTAGGATTTTCCAGAGAGGGTTATTTGTGAGTATACGACCCTCCGGAGAGTTTGCAGTCAACAGGAGCAATAGAGGTCGAAAACTTTAAAACGTGATTATAGGTCGTAATAAGTGCATGAACAATCAACCTATTTGGTCATAATATAGACCCTCCAGAAAAACGCGGGCAAAAATCCTTGATTATGCGGGCTAAATTCCTTGATTATGCGGGCTATAATCCTTGATTATGCTATTAAACATGCGGGGGTTTTATGTGATTTTATGCGTTGAAATTGCGGGAAGTTGCGAAATATGCGGAAAGTTGCGAAATATGCTAAATATGCGGGAAAAAAGAATAAATGTTTTTTAAAATATTGGGCTGTCTTATTTATTCTCTCTCACACACAACCTGCCACTAACGTTAAACCCCTTTACTATTCAATTAAACACATTCAATGTTTATTTATTTTAAAAGCAATTGGGCTATTTTAATCTCACACACACACTTCTCCGCCTCATTCTGTTTTCATGTACTCGTTCGTTATCTGACCAGCTTCAATCTTGTAGGCTACTCACCTCGTTTCTTGTAGCCCTCGAAAGGGTTTTGGAGGTTGATGCCTCGGTGAATGTGAGTTGTTTGGCCTTCTTGTCCGCAGCAGCAGAAAGCATTTTTGAATGTTTGAATGAATCAAAGTGGGTTGTCACGTCGATGTTCTCTTATACTCCAACACACAGTTGCACGGGGTGCAGAATAGTTTCCCCCCACTTTTTGCCCGGTCTTTAGTAGAAATGTTCGCCGGTAAATGAGATGGATTAGATTTTTTCCTCTTGGTGTTTTCTCTATCGTGTGAGCTCCACACGTTCATTCTATACAGTGTTGTTTACATTCTGTGATGCGTGAGCTGATGACGTCACTTCAAGACGAGTTAACTTTTTTTTCTTCTCAACTTTATGTGGAAAAATGCGGGGATTATGCGGCCTTTTGATAAATATGCGGCCTTTTAAAAATCTGCGCCATTTTGCTGATTATGCAGTAAATTCTGCGATCGCAGAATCGCGTTTTTCTGGAGGGTCTAATAATAAGGACTTGAACAATGTGTGTGTGTGTGTGTGTGTGTTTGTTTGTGTGTGTGTGTGTGTGTGTGTGTGTGTGTGTGTGTGTGTGTGTGTGTGTGTGTGTGTGTGTGTGTGTGTGTGTGTGTGTGTGTGTGTGTGTGTGTGTGTGTGTGTGTGTGTGTGTGTGTGTGTGTGTGTGTGTGTGTGTGTGTGTGTGTGTGTGTGTGTGTGTGTGTGCGATTAGACATCAATTAGTTTATATTAATGGCTTATACTTGGGGGGCACTGTTAATGGGTTAAGCTGATATTTGGTCTTCAATCCTTTTAGTGAAAGAGAGGTTTTCCATCCCTGTGGACAACATCTGGCACAGAGGTTGACAGCGGTGGTGAGTGACGACAATAGACCCTTTTCTCAGCAACTATGTTGACGTCATAGTAGGGATGCCAGCGATTATTCGTTACAGTCTCCATAATCGAAAATTATTTTTAAAATTCGATTTTATTTATATATTTTATTATTATTATTTATGTTTTTTTTTTTTTGTCTGGCTAGGGCGCGGACGTCGAATAATCGATTATTATTCGCCAGGGCTGTCCGATTTTTGGATCATGGTCAGTTTCTGGCATCCCTACGTTATAGCAGGGTAAACACAGGTGTAATTGATCAAATGAATTATGGCCCCGTTCTATTTAGTGTGTCACAGCCATTACAGTGAGAAAGCATATTATCAGGGCCCTTGACTGCCTACATCCTAAATTACATCTCTGTTTACCCAGCATGTCAACATGGCTGCTGAGAAAAGGGTCTATTTTACATTTCTCAATTGTATTGCATGCTGATTATACCCATGCACGTGTCAAGCACACCACACATTTGATTCCTATAAACAATACTATCTTAAAAGGTAAAGTGTTGTTTATAGGAATCAAATGTGTGGTGTGATTGACGAAAATACATAATTTTGTACTTACTTGGGAGTCTTGTTGAAAGCCTTGTTCTTAAGCTGTTGCTAGACTTAAAACCACCATTGCCATGTAAGTATTGTTCCCAAATATAGTGCGCTCTTGTGGACAACAACTTTGGGACTATGGAGACAATGGAGGTTTTCAGTTGGTTTGTTGTATTTTTGAGAACACTTCACCAGTAGATTGCATAAAGACATGACAAAGGAAGATCATATCATTTTAATATTCATATTTAATATCTCTTGTGTGATGAAATTATTTTCCAGAGCCATCCTCAGCCTCAGGTACAGATACTCTTTCAGTCACTTCGAAAAGCAGCAGTGAAAAGGATTTTTACAGTGGCACTCTGAAACGCATCAGAAGGAGGCTTTGCAGGGTCCACAAGTCAAAAATGTGAGCACGTGTTCAATATGTCATGTAGATCAGGGGTCCCCAACCTTTAATGTGCCAAGGACCGGCAGATACATTAAAAAAAATGTGCGGACCGGTTGTCAATTTTAACTGATTTGAATATTTACTCACCAGCAGGTGGCAACAGAGGCTAATTGCATTTAACAGCCTGAAGAAATACCAATATGCATCCAAAACATATTAACAACGTTTAAAACCAGGATACAATTAAAACAAAAAATTAGGACCGCTTTACAAATATTAATATAATATATAATAAAGCCTAATATAGGTGGCAACAGTGGCTAATTGTATGTAACAGCCTGAACATATAATAGAACAATATGCATCCAAAACATATTAACACAGTTTAAAACCAGGATACAATTAAAACAAATTAGGACCACTGTACACACATTGATATAACTGAAATGTCAGTGAGACCCCTGGGATTGTTAGCCAGCAATAATAACGTCATACCGGGGCGTTCGTTTCGGTGCACTCCGACAGCATTTAGCACTACATCGAGATTAAGATTAAACTAATTTATTATGGGAACACCCACATACCTATGGAGTTGGCCAGATGTGTGCAAATTACTGTTCATGGTAATTTGAAAACAAATGCAGTTGTTGGACACACACAAACACACCGAACATACACACACACAGCGGAGCTGAGCAGAGCGCATACACGCACACATCATGCGCCTTTGTGACCTGACATTTCCTTCATACAACGGGTAATAGGCGGAATAATCGGGCCGTTGTATGTGTGTGTAGAGGTGTGTGTGGTTGAAACGTAGCAGCCTGCAGTGGGGAACACAGTGAAGGCGGTGTGTACGCGCTGGTGCTGCACTTCTCAGAGGCTGCCTCCTGATGCTGCAGCCATTTCATGAAGTGAAGGAGGCTTTACAAATAAAAAAATAGCTCTACACCCCTGGCCACAATGTCCTTAAAATGAAGTCCCAAAATTATATCTAAAATAATGCATGCACTGCCATTCCCCCACAAACATAACAGTCTGCGATTAAACGGTTGTCTCCTGTGTGCTCCACTTCCTATTGGCGCACCACCTGTAACTTTCTCTGCGCACGAGAGGCTGAGACCTTATGCTAACCAATTTTGATTTATTTTGTATGTTTTGGATGAAATAATATGACTGGTATAAAATAAAATAAAAAAATAAATAAAAAAAATAAAAATTGAATTTTTTTAAATATATTTATAATTCTGCAAATATTACGATAAACTCACAGCTATTTCGCGGCCCGGCAGTAACATCTCCGCGGCCCGGTACCGGTTCGCAGACCGGGGGTTGGGGACCCCTGATGTAGACCCCTGATGTAGACCATTGTTTTACATTTTAGAGACGTGTGTCCATCTGTCCATCTTTGTGTCTGTACCAGTAGATTGCTCATAAACCTATACTGCTTACTTAACGGGTGTGATTTTTGTTGTGTTTTGTTTTAAGCTGATAAAGCAGGTTCTGCTGACCAAACCAGGTGGAAGTGATGTGCTGAAGGAGCATGAGGAAAAAGGAACAATTAGTCCTGCCACAAGAAAAGTGATGGTGAACATTCTAGTTGTAGACATGGTGGAGAGTGAGGGGTAAGATTCCATTTTTTGTATAGCTTTGCATGAAAGTGTCCTGTATGTATAGGTTAAGTGTGGATGAAGTTGGTGCAATTGTATTTCTGCACAAATTGAGTTCATTTAGTTTATATGTTCTAAAACTAAGTCTATCTTAGACTTAAATGAATGAAATGTTGAAAATGACTGTTTTTGCTCTACAGGAGAATCCCTCAGCGACTGACTAAAGAGAAGTATGCACTGGGGATTGTTACCCTGTTTCCCTCGCTCCAAGATCCACATGGGAAGACAGGATATGTGAGTTATTCTTGATTATGATCAAAGTAGACTGTTTTAGATGGCTTACATGGTTCTTTGAATGCTGTGGTATTTCTATAACATGCCACTGCATTTAAGAATTCCTGTAGTTATTTGCATAGGGTAGTTTAATTCATTTGGGCGGCTATGGCTCAGGAGGTAGAGCGGATTGTCCAATGACTGCGGGGTTGGTGGTTTGAATCCCGGCTCATCCGGTCCACATGTCGAAGTGTCCTTAGGCAAGACACTGAACCCCGAATTACTCCCAATGAGCAGGCCAGCACCTTGCATGGCAGCTGCCACCATTGGTTATGTGAATGTTTGTGTCAATGGGTGAATTGGTCAGAAAGGCGGTGGGTTTCTAGCGTGGCGACTGAAGTCCGTTCAGAGAGCGACGCAACTTCCTGTGAGGTCCAAGGATTCAAGAATAGAAGAGAATGGAGGCCCCATGTGAAGGAGAGAGATAGGCCACTGTGATAATCAAAGATCCTCCACTTTCCTTTCAGTATTCCCGCGGCTGCTGGACACTAAAGGATTGGTAATATTTTATTATTCCTGCTTTTGCTTATTATGAATCTTATGTATTAGTAAATCTATTTTGATTGACGTTTTAAGCAACCTTCAGTTAAATGGAAATGATCTACACCTGTGAAATTGGCATTAGTAGTACATTGAAAACCTGATGGTGGTTCTTGCGTTTGTGCTGTATATGTGTTTTAGATTCTCCATCCAAACTACTGGAAAAGTGGCCAACCTCCTTCAAAGCAAAGGTCATCCAACAGGCAGAAATGCTGACTTCCACACCCTTGCTGAAGCGCTTGTTGTTGTCTGCCAAGAGCCAAAGGGGTGAAGAACCATCACTGGAATCACCAGGTATGGTTTTAGGAACTGCATTGTCATATCATGTCATATTGCCTATTGTAAATTGTCTATGTGAGGCTGGAGGGAGTGTATGACCACACAGTTGGAGAATGCCAGGGTACAGTGGGTTTGGAAAGTTTTCAGGCCACTTCACTTTTTCCATACTTTATTGTGTTGTGAGACTTCATGTCTTGTATGTTGCTCGTACATGCACTATGAACTGTTGGACATTATACAGATTATACAGAAAGTTGATCATTGTTCTCTTTTCTTACAGAGTAGGACAGTGATATGGCATCCATCCTCCTCCTTCTGCACCTCCTGTCACCCCAGCCTGCGGGAAGGAAGAAAACCCAGAAGATCAGTGTAGCCCAGGCCATCGACCATCTGGTCATATTTCACAAGGTATGTAGCAGGTTTAAGAATGTTAGATCTAGCCACCAGAACTACTACAGAGAGCTGTCACTATGATAAAGTAGGACTATAGTGCAAATATAAACTATTCCTAAAAACACACTCAAATATTACACACACATGCGCATAGTTAGCCATGTAAAATTATAATTTTGCTTGCCTTGTCCTTCAGTCCTGTAGGATTCTGGATGAGCACCTTCAGAGCCATATCGACACTAGCCAGCCATATCTTCTTGCTTCAGGGACCAGCAAGGAGGCCATCTGCATTTTTCTTCATTGTGATCGACAAGAAGCACATCCCCTGTGAGGCTACTTCCTTAATTGATGAACTTTTTAAGCTTCACTTTGTCTTAGGCACTAGCTATGATCCAGCAATCAAAAGCATGTACACATTTCTGCAAACAACTGTCTATAACATAGATGTTGACACCACCAGTGAGAGCCCCAAGGTCAAGGAACTGAGAACTAAGTTTGTGAGTTAGTATAAGTGTTATATTTGCAGATTATTGCTTGATACGCCTGGATCCTTAACTCGGCACCTTAAGCTTGTTCATGGCTTGTATCCAGGGAAACAGTTTAATTTGATATGCGCTCAGGGTGGCTGCTCATTGCAGTTCAAACGTTTTTTAGGTTTTAGAAAACACTTAATGAATAAATACCATGATAAGGATGGGGTCGTTTCAAGCAATAATCCTTCATTACCAGTCCAACAAGCTGATGGTCTCAGGGAAGACATTTTAAATGTTGGTGATTCTTACATGGATCAAGATTTGCCAAATCAGCAGGCCAGTGGGTCTGGATATTCTATCTCTAAAGATCAGTCTAAAGAATTGTGTGCATCTATTATAGCCAAATTACAGGGCAGTGGTGTTGCCAATAGTGTTATATTGTCCGTTGTTGAAAGCATGGAAGAGTATTTTGATGAAGTTCACACAAATCTGAAGGAACAAGTGTTGAGTGTAGTGCCTCCTGATAATACCAGTCGCATCGCAGTTGAGGAAGTTTTCAAAAATGTACATCATTCTTTCACTGACTTTAACACAGACAGTAAATGGAGGAAATATTTCAGTGACAAATGGGGGGTTGTCGTACCAGTCAAAGTGCACCTCGGTGTTCGATTCGATTCAAAGAGAAACAAAATCTCTGGAATATATGAACAGGTACCAGTCAACGACACTTTCATTTATGTACCCATCTTGAAGACCTTGGAGTTTATTTTCAAGACTGAGGAAGTACAGTATGTCAACACATTCATGACACCAGACACAGTGACATGTATCAGGACTTTTCTGATGGACATTATTATAAAAAACATCCTTTGTATTCCAAGTACAGTAATTCACTTCAAATTAAAGTTTATTACGACGATTTTGAAACGGCAAACCTATTAGGGTCTAAACAAGGCATTCATAAACTTGGATGTTTATATTTCACTCTTCGTAACTTGCCACCACGCCTGAATTATTCTCTAATGAATATCCACCTCATTTCATTGTTTCACTCTCAGGATGGGAAAAAGTATGGCATTGACAGAATACTTAGTCCATTGGTTGAGGACATAAAAGTACTGGAACAGGGAATGAAAGTGTTGTTTGCTTAGCAACCAATCTATGGTACCATTGCACAGATTATAGGTGACAATCTAGGCTTAAATGGCCTTCTTGGATATGTGGAATCTTTCAGTGCAAACCATTACTGTGGGATGTGTCTCACTGACAAAACATCAGCTCAGACTGTGTTCACTCAGGATGAGTTGATTTTGCGCACAAAACTGTTAAATGAGGAACATTACAGTCATCTCATTCAGAACCCAGGTGAAGGCCATTGTTATGGTAACAAACGTAACATCTTATAGCAGAGCATCATGGTTTGTTCAAAGAGCTGTATCCTCTAAATAATCTCATTCCAAAGCATGACTTTATGATCCACTATCCTGAATGCATTCGCCAAAATGGTCCGTTGGTACATGTGTGGACTATGACATATGAAGCCAAACACAAGTTTTTAAAGTCCAGCATAAAAAACTTTAAGAACATAACCAAATCCCTTGCAAAGAAACACCAAATAGCTATTGCATATCACTGGGAACCAGGGACGTGCACAGGTACGGGCTAATGTTGCCCGGGCAACGGCCCGTTTGGCCTTTTTGGCTGACCTGCCCCTCTGGAGAGAGCGAGAGTTTGTTTTTGTTTTTTAGGTTGTGGCCGAATTAACATGATAAGCCCACAATTAGTATTGTAGCGTCTCGCTGCGGGAAACACACTTTGTCAGCGCTGTCATCTGCCGGTGCGTTAAGACCACCTCAGTGTCGGATTTTGGAAACTTGACTTTGAGTTGTCTCATGGCAGTTAGGGTATAAGGGACAAACCAGGGGACTTTACTTCCTCTTGATACTGTGGGTTATTTACAAAAAAACAACTAAATATAGCCTACTTGTTGTTATTGTGCTTCTGTCTTTCTGTTTCTTTTCATCTGTAAACTCCCTCAACGGGGCCGCTCGCTCTCTTTTCTTGATCGCCCTCTCACCGGTGAACAGTTCACTGTCCCGCTTAATTGTAGGATTTCTGCCATGTCTCTACCACTTTAGTTTGACCATCTCTGTTATTAAGTTATGGAATACTAAATAAACAAGTAATTAGATACCTTACTGTTACTGCGCTCATAAAGAATGATAAGAATAAGAATAATGCTTATTGAACTGGTTTCAATTAGTGAGTTTATTTAAGGTAATTAGGCCTAGTTAGAGGCCCTATTTTATCAGTAGGCCTATGTCTGGACTGCACAGCAGTTACAATGGTCAACCTACATTAGAACAGAATTGTCCCCATTTTGTCTTTAATAGTTACTAACATTCGATATTTTAATGAGATATGGACCGCAAAACAAAACATTTCCCTGGTTTTCATTTTTTAAATCAAGTCACCGAATGCAAGTGGTCACCTTAGCTTATTTTGTTATGAGATGTGAATTACTCTTCAAATTAGTTAATGTCATAATCGTTTGGTTTCTTTTACATTAAAAACAAGTTACAATTTTCAAAAGGTCTTATTTATTTTTTTGGGGGGAGGCCCTTTTTCCAGTTTAGAGCAGGTCCCTGCTGGGAACCCCTTGCCATCAAAGGCATAGAGTCTGGGCCTGTTAAAACAGAAATGTTGACTGATCTTGAAAATTATGAGATTATTTCAGAACATTTCCAGCTTGATCCGTTTAGTGAAGCAAGTGTCACACCTTGGGTCAAATGTCAAGGTATTGAGTATCGCACTGGTCTTGTTGTCTGCTTAGACTTGATGGATAAGATACCAGTGTTTGGGCAGATTGTTTGTATTTTTCTGATGAGAGCTGAAATCCATTTTTTGGTATTAGACATGGAAAGTTTAATGTTGAGTATCTTCATGCCCTTAATGTTGTTAAGCAGGATAGTCTTTGAGCCATCAAACCTGATGCACTGCAGCCTTTTGATCTGAAAATGTCTGCAATGACACCCTTTTGTATATTATTTTAGACAACTATGTGCTGTAATTTGTATTAATCCCTCTGGCATTTTTTTTTAGTACTGAAACACTGTGGGTGTGCGTGTGTGTGTGTGTGTGTGTGTGTGTGTGTGTGTGTGTGTGTGTGTGTGTGTGTGTGTGTGTGTGTGTGTGTGTGTGTGTGTGTGTGTGTGCATGCATGCGGGTGGGTGTGTGTTGTGGGCGTGTGTATGCGAATGTGAGTGCGTTTCAGTGCGTCTGAATGTGTGTTTGTGTGGATTATTGTTTGAATCAGTGTTTCTCTTTTTGACAAGGCGCACTTTGATTTCCGATTCTGTGTGGAACCTCAGGAAGCAGTTGAGGTCCAAAAAGGTTGGACCTCAACTGCCATAGAGGGTTATCTTTAATTTTTGTATATACATTTTTGCTGTTGAACAATATTGAATGTTGGTTGAATTGAATATTGTGAGAATTTGTCAGTCTTAAGAGACATGACACCATTCAAATAAAGCACTTGTCACATAATATCTGGAATGATTTATTGGTCATTGTAACTGTACTCATAATACCAATACACAACATTTGACACTAGATCAGTGTTCATTTTGAACTCCCAGAGGGTTGAGGCTAATGCAAAATGCAACATCAGTATAATGTGCATTCAACACTAGATCAGTGTACATTTCTAACTCTTAAAGGTGTTAGATGGGATAAATACTACTGTAGTGTTACTCTACACCAGGACAGTGTAAAATTGCAACACTATTAGTATACATGTTTAACTCTTAAAGGTGTTGGATGGGAGAAGATATATCACTACTGTAGTGTTACTCTACACCAGGACAGTGTAAAATTGAAGCTGCAGCCAACACTGTTAGTGTTGTTCTTATCGGTGTTGGTGTTCAGTGTTCACATCTTACACTCTTAGTGTTGGTATAGTAACACTGTGATAGTGTTATATTGTCAACACTTTGGAAAGTGTTAATTTTACACTTTGCTGGTGGTCTCCATATAAACTCTTTCATAGTGTTAAAATTAACGACATGGGTGTTGAATTCTTTGCTGTGCAGTGATAGCTTTCCAGCATGTTACATTACATGTTACTTGTTAGAAGCTTTTATCCAGAGCGACTTACATACTCAATACTGTGGACAATCCCCACAGGAGCAATTTGGGGTGAAGTGTCTCAGGGACACAACGACATGCTGACTGCAGTGGGGTTTGAACCTTTGACCCCCTGATCCGAACAGCACTTATCCACTGCGCCACACGCCTCCATGTTACAAGCGTTAGTTTGCAAAATTAGTCAGTGAATTTTCTTCTACCACTCCATTTAAAGTCTTGTTTTGAAGCACCTGAAAACATCTTGTTTGGGCCATCTAGAGGGCTCAATGAACAATACCTCTTAATCCCAAATAAAAGGAGAAACCCACATGTAGCGGAATACAAAATGGGTGATTGGGCCAATTGGGATTGGGTGATTATGCCACTAGCCTAACTGTTTTGCCATATTAAAATAACAACATAATGTTCCTTAAAAAAATATCAATGTTTTTTTTTTTCAAGGTTCAATTTCAAATCCTAAACCCAACTGGACCCAACAAGTGTCTGAATCATCATATGAATGAATGTTGTGTAAATACCTTTCACACTGCTTCATTTGCTTTTTTCCAAATATTGCCTCCTGGTCATAATGCTCCGATGCAACTAGGGATGTGAGGAGACAGGGTGGGATACTCTGAAGAGGGCCAGCTGATGTGTCTTAGGCTAATATCCTCGCCACACATTTTTCTCTATTAAATCTTAATCACAGGCTTGTCGAGTGTCACTTGACATTTGCATTTTGCCAGCCGGAGCCGCGATGCACACTGCGCTCAGGGGTTGGACAGCTTCCTTCCACTGAGCGCTTTGTTCAATCACCAGCTCTCATCCTCAACAGGGTCATGGTATCAGAACTCGCAATGATGAGACTTGATTTTGTTTTTACAGTAGCGAATGGCTTGTGTAAGGTTCTAAACCAAGAAAACACTAAAGTTCATAAAGGTATATTTCTAAATAACACCAGTTCTAGCTTGTATCGACACTTTATGCTTTAATTTTGAGAAAAGGCATACACTTTCTAGTTGTGGCAAATGAAAATGGGAATCACAAAAGCAGAGGGAAAACGACAAGGACATGAAAAGAAGCCATCGAAACTGCTTTAACTTCCCTCAATAATCAATGTACTCATCTTGATGTTTACAAAGAAGAGTCAATAGGTGGAGAGGGAGCTTTGTGATTGGCTTTGATTTCTACTTCCAGTCCAAATCAAGCATTATTGTCTCTTTCTCTCTCAATCTCGATATGACATTCATGAGGGCAGATGTGCTGAAGGCCATCCAATACACACACTTTTTCGGTGGCAGACAGGCAGCACACAGAAATCATGTCAAAAGAACTTTGAAGATTTTTTGGGAACACGTGACGAACAACACTACTTACACATGAATAAAACATGTGTCATCATTGTGTGTCAGCAACTAGCAGAATTTACGAAGTCCCTAAACCCAGCAAAGGAATAGATTGACATGTAAAACCTTGTAGACGTGTTGTTTTTAAGCTTTTTATACAAATCCAACAAAGACAAAGAGTACACCTGAAAACGTTGGGCAAAAAAACAACACTTGCATATTGTTTACAGCAAACATTGATATGGAAGATACAGGCACGTTTATACTCAATACTTGAACTAACTTTCATATAAACAGGACGAGCCCTGAATGCAGTGTCCAGTTATCTTCATGATTTCTGGTTCTGGCGACATATTTACCCTGATGACTGTCTCATCTAACACAGCGAATAAAGCATATTTCACAAAATGTTGAACTTTTCCTCTAAAGGGGGACAATTTGATAAATAAAAGAATACAAATATGTTCCAGTTGAAACCCAAAACAAGTTATAACCTGAAAATTAGCAGGATATATCACTTCAGGGGCAAATTATGATGCTTTTTTAAAGAAATCTTACCAACCATATTCATACTGTATCTAAATGCCTGTTTTGATTCCAGAACAGCCGTGAAAAGCTCCATTTAACAGTGGATGTGGTTTCACTATGGTAATTTGTGTGTACTGGATTTGTTTCCGAGTGACTGTGTGAGTGTTTAGGTGTCTGCCAGTAGTGTGAATAGCCTCTTGCAGCGCCTGCCAGTAATGGCGATACTTTGACAGTAATATTGCCAATAAACAAACAAAACCCTGCCTCTCTCATAATCTGTATCTGTTTGGGAGAGCATAATGATGTGATAGCGTGGCCCGGTTTTCCATTGTCCTGCAGCCTTGTCATGGTGGCTCAGGGGAAGACTTATCCATATGAGAGGCTTAGGGAAGCCTGTTCAGATCCGCCCGGATTAGGCCCAGGCTAATACACTGGGTCAACAGCATGGTTCTCCTAATGAGACAGGTGTACAGTACTTACAAATGTCTCTCCACATAGCCGAGGCTCAAACAAAAGCTGATATCATCCCTGCCGGCTTAGCCCGACTCATATGATATCCCCCAGTAGTGAATACAGTCGCTGTATCAAACATCCAACAAGCTCAGAGTTGATTTGTGCTGCACAGCATGATGGGGAATCGGGATGCCCATGGCCATTTTGGGAAAATAAGAAATAAAGCCGTATCAGGAGGATTCACAATGTTTTTTTGTCTCTCTTTGTCTCTTTGAAGCTGTAGCTAAAAAGTAACTGGGGACACTGTGCTTTGATCTGTGGTGCTACAATGCAGAGGTCAAAACAATATCATGTTTTTCCCTTTAAAGTACAAATATCCCGTTTCAAATAGCCCATAACAAGGAAGAGTCCTTCATTACAATCTGACCAAAATAAACAGTTTAATTAAAACAGTTGAATTAGTCCAAACTAGTGGTTAGTCCCAGTCCAATGGATCACTAGATAAATATTAGGGTTTGTAAGATGATTACTGGGCTAAGAAATCACAAAAACAAAGTTCTAATGTATAAAGTTGAATTCTTTTTTTTTACCTTCTTTCATCCATAAAGTATTGAATATTTCTCTGAATAGCAGACCCTTCTTATAAAAAGCAAACAGTTGCTAATTTATATCCAAGTTACAAACAAATGACATAATTAATTTGGAGTTGTGTTTCCGGCTCCCTGTTTAATGTATGTTATATAATTTCTTTCTTTTAGCTCTGTTTTTGGTCTCCTCCAACTCCCACGGTTAATATCTGTCTTTTTGGCTGCTCAATGCCACACTAGTTTTACCAGCTAGTTTTTGCAGTTTTTCACTGTAAATTACTTCTACATAAAACCCCTTGAGACCAGTAAAATCCGAAAAAAGCTGAATAATATGAAAATATATATCATCACAGCTGCATTTACAATGTGTTGTATTGTATAAACTTATTATATGTGTTTATTCTAGGTCAAAACTTAATCTGACAATTTAAGTGGTCAAATTCATGTTGTAAAAATATATGGAAAAAAAATTATGTTTGCCTTTTCGATAAAGAGGAGTATGAATGTAAAAGAAAAAATATCATATTTGAAGCAAGGAATTAATTGCATATTTAAGGATTAGGTTCATTTGTATCATGTACAAATGCAGACTATTTAATAGAACTTAGTTCATCTTCATGCGAGGTAACTGGCACATTTCAGCTAATAACAACCACAGTTTGTGGTCTTTTCCATCATCGATTCATTGTAATTAATGTGTAATCACATGATTCATTGTGTGTATGGTTGCTTGGATACAACTAAGGGGCTGATCTCATCCCTTTCCTCCCACTCCCAAAGCCTCTATCACGCTGTGATTTGTGTGGCAAAGATGAGACAAACAATCAAAGTAAAAACTGTCATGGTGGCTTTTACAACCTCCAGGTATTTGATACTCATGAGTTGCATTTCCCACTTTTCTTTACCTAACCCTTCTCATGAACCTTGCTCACAATCCATGAATCAATTTTGTTGCCTTCAATTTTGCTCCCCCCAACACTCCCCTTCCACCCTGCGTCCCCTGCTACCCCTCCTCCAGCCGCCCTTTGTCAAAACATTTGTGAAATCCTATTTTCCTTTAATAAAGTATAGTTCTGTCCTGCTGATGTATGCTTGGATAACATGTCATACTCTGTCTTTGTTGAGAATGGCGCCCCACTGATGTTCTTAGGCAGTGAGAAAATTGCCTTATTGAAACACGTTGCTCAGAGTGACTATAATGCCACACTGAGGGCCGGCATTATGCACATGGCATATTCAGGACCTTGGAGTTGAAAAACTATGAATATAAAGTAATCACTGAAGGCACCTACATGTTTCTCTACCATGATAGCTTTGCTTTCCCTCTAACCTTTGTCAAATATGATGATTTCATGATTTTAGACAAAGCCGTTTTTTTTTCACACACACACACACACACACACACACACACACACACACACACACACACACACACACACACACACACACACATTGTTTCAGTAATAAAAAAAAACTGCACACACACCTGCTGTCCTGAATATACATTGCCACATGACCAAACTGCATTGTCCATTATGTTTTGGAATGTTACGAAACATATTTTCGTCATATTTACGTCTTTTTTTTACGTATCACATAATATATTTCTAATCAATGTCGATTATAGAGGTCAACGGATTGATGGGTGCAAAAAAACACATTGGATTTTCAACGTTGTAGCATAGTGAGCGTATGCCTAATGTACTTTACTTACGTACGTAGCTTGAGTAAGTGGATGACCAATCACAACAGAGCCGGCCAGCTAAACAATCAGAGCAAACTGGGCTCTGGTTTCAGACAGAGGGTGAAAAGGGCAGAATGAGAAAAATAAAGCAGCATTTCGATACAAATATGAGCCTGAACATTTGCATTAAATGCTCCTTTAACATAATACTTTGTGTATCATAAACATTTTAACCCAAACATGGATCTTTTATTAAATATAATTAAGTATGCTAGTTTCTTTCCAATTAACAACATTTACCTTGTGTTTAGAACTGAATTGTAATTGAGAATGCAGTTTTGTCGTATGGTAACACACACACACTTTTTACGGCCTCAACGGCTTATGCTAATGAAGTCAATTAAAAATATTTGTACACACACCCATTTATAAATCAATACATTCCTAATTATTAGATACACCCTCTTTTGAAAAATTGATCTCATGTTGTGCACGGACCTGGAAATAATGCTGCTACGTTGCAGTCAGTACAGGCACTTTGAGTTTAATGGGCCAGGCTTTGTGTGTGTTTGTTTATGTGTGCATGTGTGAGCGAGAGAGAGAAAATGTTCCGGGGAGCTGTGTAAACAGAAATACTAAGCTACCCCAAGAGTGCACTTTCTCTGTGAAGTTAAGAGCCGGGTACACATGTTTATTACAATTTCAAACAAAATGCAAATGCCATTAAACAAATGGGGCTGAGGCAAATTAGCAAGGAATTTAATATTCGCCGGGTCTATGATATAGGACATCTTGTTACGAGACAGTGGTCTGAAGTATCATTCGCGAGCTGAGCCTTTCATCCAGCCGGCTCTCTTGAGGATATTTGTAATTAGCATCATTTGCCTAATACTTCAGGTTAATTAGAATATTTAATTGAATAGCTCTAATCTTCGGAGATGACTATATTATAATCAAATTAGCACCACCACTAGGCTGGCTATTGAACGTGGCAGACTGCCTGGCTCCTGGTCCCTTATCTGCTTCATCTCCATAGAGCATTCTCACATACTTAATGGTCCATTTGAACTATGCTATCAACATTTGATTATTCCTGAACAACAAAAGGCAGCCACACAACCAGTAGGCATAAAAGAAGAGATGATAAAGAAAAGCGCTATGGCTCCCATATGGCATGTTGGGGGAAAGCGCTCGCTCTCTGTGAAGCAGCCGAGCCAGGCGGTGGGGCCTTGCGAGGCCATCAGGGAGAGGAGTCTACTCTCCTCCAAAGCCAAGTGTTTGCCAAGATAAGCAGATGAGGAGACATATGCTTGAGAGGCTTCTGGAGAACTATTGAGAGACTTTTAGTAGTCAAACCAAATGCAAGGCGTTCTGTGGTATTTATTCCGCAGAATACAGTAACTGTTTTCCCTTTATATACCTTTACTGGGCATGGATAAGTAACAGAAAGTATGTAAACTAATTAAAAATGTCTGTCAGCTTTCTGCTTTCTCTAGGTTTAAGTACTCAAACCAGATGAAAGGCCTTCTGTGTATTATTGCGGCTGTATACAGTAACTGTGTTTCCTTTATATACCTTTACTGGGCATGGATAACTTACATGTTGTTTACCTTAAAATGTCTGATAGCTTCCTTCTCTTGTGAAAAGCATCCTCACACATACTTTTTAAAGTAGCTGTTCATTATGAATAGAGCACTTACACTCCATTATCAAACGGAATCAGTCATCCTGGCTCTATTGTACTCAAACAGTCTTATGCTCATACACAATGATCTGTCTCGCTGCGAGAAAAACAAACTAATGAAAAGCTAAATATTACAGTGCGTTCAATTGCAACAAACAGATGGCAGCTAAATTAAAAGAAATTACATATACATTATCTTCGCTTTATGGCGTCGTTCTAATTGAGGCGATTATAACTCCTACCTTTCTGCTCTATAATGAAGTGAATTAATTCATTTAGGATGGAACGTGTTGAAATTGTACTTGCCAGTATTTTGTGTTTAGCGTCTCAAGTGATAATTTTTGACAGTGCCATATGTTTCGCTGGCAATATTTCTTCTCGGTTGAGTTTTATTACATAATTGTATTTGTCCCGGCGCTGATTTCTTTATATATCTGCAAATGAACTCTTGTCGCAAATAGGTAGCCATATGCCACGAGGATGCAGAATAGAGGGTAAAAAATATTCCTTAGGCTTTCCGTTAATTTGTTTTCCTGGCTCTGTCTCACATTGTATTGCAGCTGATTGTGCACTGTGGCTATATTAAAATGATAATGAATAAATGTATCATTAATTCAACCCCGCCTTCAGTGGATCCATTGCAACTAGGAGGAATGAAAAAAAAATAATTGCGTTCTTGGCCCCTTTCAGTTCCACACGTACTTTGAGTAAAAAAGCAATGCTGCAGGTCATCATGGCACCTTTTTATCTGGGATTAATATAAAAGAAAGAGACAATTCCTTCATTGCAATCAGTGGGTCATCTTTTAAATAACTTCCTTAAGTGTATTTTTACAGGTTTCCATTCGTGTAATGATGTTGTTGTGCCTATTGTACCATTAAGCACCATTGTAGCTATTATTATTATTATTATTATTATTATTATATCCCATCTGCCTCTGCTCCACTAGACAATGCCAGTCAATGAACACCCTTGCATTGACTGTCAAACCTTATTGTTGAATATGGCATAAAGACTAATTACATGTGTCTGTGGGTGTCATGTTGTCGGGGGTTAGTGGTGCTGACATCCCCCCCTGTGGTGGCAGAGGACAGTGTGATGCGTTTCTAGGCTCCAGCCCTGTAAAGCGGACCCAATGCTTCTCGCCACCATTTTCCGAGTCGGACCCCCCCAGGTTTTAAATTGCCACGCAACGGATGCAGAGTCGGAGGTAAACGTTGTCTAAGCAGCACTTGTGCATTTTAATCCATAATGTTGTCATTTTGGAAACAATGGCACGATGATTGGCATACCTCTTCAGCCTTGAAGAGGACAGTGTATGATTGGCGCCATTGCTCGTCAGGCGATTAAATCATTTACAAATGCTCCATTACGGTGTCAGTAATAGCCAGCTTTTCAGTACTAAAATTGTATTTTTCCAACAAAGCAATTGTTATTAGGAATTTGGAAAAGAAGCAGCAAGGCCTTCTGATGATTGGGAGAGCCTTTTAAGTTCTTTCTGAAAAGACACTCACAATGTTGTTGGCATAGTAAAGCTCCATGTGCACCGTCGGACGAATTCACACAACATTTATCCTCTCCTTCCAGTTGGAAGTGAATGAAGCACGAACGTACATATGCAGAGTGTACTTCCTTAACTTTACTCGATAATTATAAGGTTCAACATGTTTGTCCAAGGCTTCCTGGGTTGGGACCATTCCCACAAAAATCCAGTGTTCTCATAAACATTTCAATTTTAGAATATATTTGGGTGATTAAAGATGATTAAAGTCAAGCCAATTATATGAAATACTTAATTATGCCAAACTCGTCACAGTTTTATTTGGGAAGTGTGGTATGCTCGGATTAAAAGCAGTTCAAAGCGGGACAGTCTTGATGCCAGATGCTTTGATATTAAATACAACACGGTACACAAGACTACAAACCCTAACCCTATTACAGAGACACAAAAGGATATAATTCAAACCTTTATAATACATTTTCTGCAACAAAAGTGCACGTTTCACTGCAAACATAACCTGAGACTTCCTCTAAAAATTGCATCTAAAACTCCTGAAATTCTACAGGGAGAGGCAGAGAGAAAAGAAACCTCTGTGATCTATATTAGGATTGTTTTAAAAAGCCTGCAGCGGCCTACTCCGTGATGTCCGAATCAGTAAGACCCCAGTGTATGGTCAGAGGCGCTTTGATGCTGGGTTTGATGGAGTATGTCAGTCCAATCAGCCCAGCTTCCAGAGTCTGATTGGGTCTGCCAGCCAGAGAGGCAGCCCTGATATTAGCTCTACAGCCAGCTGACAGCCGGCATAGAGAGCAGCTCATACGACACACAGCAACAGAGCTGGCACACTGAAGGGGGCCACACTTTGTCTGGGGGAGTGTAAAAGATAGTGGAAGAAATGTAAAGAGGAGAAAGTGGTTTTCAAGCGCCAAATGTAGCCGACGAGAATGAGTGACCGGAGAGAAACACTTAACTCTCTTCACCTCTCTGCTGTTTTTTGTTCTATGTTACATACCAATAATTACATTGTATCATGGCAAAACACATTCAAGTGTTTTTGTTATATGAATGTCCAAGAGTAAACTTGTTTTTTGGTTCTTGGTTTTGTGAATGTGCAAAACCTGTATTTTGTACCCCATGTTTTGCAGAGATTAGCTTAATTTCCTCATTGGTCAGACAATCCTATAATACAGGTTTTCATTCCTTGATGGTTTAAAAGTCATCCATGGACAGGTACATGTGCATTATAGTATCGACAAAGTGACATTAATTACTTCTGCAGTCAACTTTCCTTCTACTCTTATGGATACACTTCTATAACAAGTATATGTATTACTGTATATAACGGAAATACAAATAGACCTTTTTGGAATTTGCAAGGAGTAGTGCTGCAAGAAAAACACTGTCAACACCCTACATTAATTGTATAAAACCATATTTTAAAGCTTGAATTTCTGGGACCTTATCAGAGATATCTACATATTATGAATGATTTTGGTTCTGGTATTCGTCTTTGATCCGAGTAGTTTTGACCAATTTCGTTTGAGTTGCCTTTCTGTAGGTAGATTAGTAAACTTGTTTGCCTTTCTAGAGAGTGTTTCAGATTCTAAATTCTCAGATTACAGATCAGCACACACATTCATGACCTGTTATCTCAAATAGCATTGAGACAAATCCATCTCCATAGGTCTTTGGTTGCTTGCAGGTAAACCGTCCTATTGGCAAAAAATAACGCATTTGCTAGAATGCATCCTGGGAACCCGTCAGCCATTGTCTGACCACGATATATCGTTTGATTGCCTTTTACATTTAAAAACATTTATTTGCTTAAAAACATGAAACAATCCAATTGTAGACTTCACTTCTCAACTCCAACTCGATTCTCGCATCTCAATTTACTAATTGAACAATTACCGGCTCACTGAAGAGGAAGTCTTGACTCAGATATGCTTACTTACTGCTTGCTACTCCGCAAACTAGTTAGCATAGCAAGTAGATATATCAGCTGTTGCTAGCACAGACTAAGGTAATGAGCATAGTTCAAAAACATGTGATAGACAAGTCTATAAAATGTGAAAGATTCATTAATGGGACAAAAACAATGCTAAGTATATTTTTGCAGCTATCAAAGAAGGTCCAGGGTCTCTGGTAGATCAAACATTAGATCATAAGGGTTACATTATTGAGATCCGCTTGTATGCATTCAGAAGAGTAAGATATTATGTATCGCAGATTGTGGCGTCGACAAAGTTGGCTGAAAACCTGGAGCTTGGTTTGTGCAAAACATCTCTTGCAGGCATGCAGGGAACTTAAAGGCTTTGCAAAAGTTCTGGGGGAAATTTTCTCCAAGGTTTATGAGCCATAGCAGATGAGTAGATGACCCAAGTTAATTATTATTGAATTTGTTTTCCCTGCTCCACTGATACTTACCTCTATCCTGATGCAACAATGACAGTGGGTACTCTCATTAAAACAAAGGATGTGGCTTTCTGAAGAGAATCGTCTGTTTTTCTTTTCATCTGGAAATTTCAGTCTAAAACTATTACGCTTTTCATTTAAGAACAACAATATTACTCTTAATATTCTATGTGATAATGGTAGTATAAATCCATGTAGGACAGCATTGCTCTGTGTTTCCATGGCAAAACAACTATAGATGTTTTACTCCTACAGTAAATAAGTAAGTAGACAAAGCTGTCAGAGCTTGACGTGAAGAATGAACGCTAGTCGAGGCAAATTACTCTAATCAAATGCATAATCTTTAAATTAGTTGATCGGGCATGTAATACAGTACACGGAAGTTGCTGCAATGTTAAGGGGCAGAATGCCTTCTGTTCCGACTAACAAAGAGACATGACATAAATTGTCATGATATAAAGATCAGCTCTTGCTCTTGTCATGATTGAATGCAAAACAGTTGAAACACAAGCCATCTGTAGCTTGTCACACTGGAGCTCACCAACTTAACTGAAGCAAATGTTGTGTGCTCAGATGTGTGTTTTATGAATTAACAAGACTGATATATTTCTGTAATGTGTATTGGCAGGGAGAGAAATATTTTGTTGAATGCATTTTTATGCCACGTACTACTGCAAAGACAGATAAAGTGGAGTATGAATAGACGTCTCCGCTGCAAGGGTAAATAAATGTCCTAACAGTTATAGTTTCCAGCTTCATAATTGAGAAATGACTGTGGGCTTTACAGAATGACATCATTTGACAAAAATAAACAAAGAAAAAAAAGTTCAACATTGGAGGCCCCCAATGGAAACAATGGATGTCCATGGTTGAACGTGTTAGCTTACAATATCTAGATGTTCATTTTAATGTGAAAGCATTAGGATGAGGAAAATATTTCTTGATTTCTTTCTCACTTCTTGTTGGGTAAAGGGTTCACAAGATAAACCTAACCCTAATTTAACATTATAGGTAGAGGTAAATGGTATGATATTACCTTTCTTAAAGGTTAAACAAGGTGTGTCAAGTCATTGATGCTAACTTCACCATAGGAAAATACCAAAACTGACCTTTTGCAGCTTTAACATGACAATGGATTACTTCCTCCCCGTTTGAAGGTGGGAAAACAACACACAGGGCCACCCAGACAGAAAGGGATGACGGAGCATCCTGTTCACTGAGCAGCACTGAATCACTGTCATCCTCAAGAGGTCTAATGTAAGCACAAAAGAGGGAGCCTTGCAAAAGCTAAGACTTCACTTCACCCTTACTGTCATCATGTCTACTTTACATTTGAGGAAAACAAATCCCAACCAAGAAACTGGCTAAGCTAAGACACTTGTAAAATGCAATATGCTTTGTATCAAGACACATATAAACCAATGGGTGTGAGTCAAACCATGACGACCAATTGGGAGCAGGTAAATGGAAGAGTTGTTCAATCTTGTCATAAAACCAGAGAAAGTTTTGTTCTTGTCTGCCGATGCTGAAGAAAAGTGGTTAGACAAAAATGTGCACACTTCATTGTGGTAGCAACCCAAGTAGGTTTGAGTTAGAAGTGTAAGCTGGACAGACATGCAAAATGATGATATGGTAAAATGAAAATAATTGCACACTTCAGATAGAATATATTGATATCAGCATACATTTAACAAGATGGCGCTTTGGAGAGTAAGTCTAACTGCTGAGTAACAGATATCTCATTTTCAAACAACGTTTTGTCCGCATTCCGTCTTTGCTCCGGGACAATATGTAGGAGCGTTTGTCATTGTGTTATCAGGGGATGATATACAGCCTAGCCTGCAGAGAAACATGTGTTGTTCTTTAATCTAGAGTGCATAGGCCAGTATTCATGGCCAGCAGCTGGAGAAAATCACGGGAGACAAAGAGTCCACCGTGGAGAGAGGAGACATACTGCCTGGCAGATGCTGGTTCTTGTTATCAGCCCTCTCGCCACCTTATTTATGTGGTGACTTACAACCCGACACCGTCTTTTTCCGCTTGTGCACTGCATGCTCCTTTGCCCGCACAGACACATTTTCATATGAATAAATGTCTGTTTTGTTGCTCTTGTTGTCGATTGATGTTGTACTGCGAAGCACATTCTGGTATTGTACCTACACATACAAGAAACTATTTTGATGATTAATGGGAATGCTTAACTAGAGTAGCAAAATACGTCAAATAAAAAAACAACATACTTAAAGACCTGTAAACAGGCAAAAGCCAAATGAAAGGGCAGGAAAGTGCACTTTTGGCAAAATTACGAAAAACAACCTTTTGTTTAAATTGCAGGGATAACCTTTAAGGTCCCAAGATGTTGACTTTTCAAACATGCGATACATTCAGGGACATTTTTGTCTTGTTCCTTTTGACACATGCTATGGCATGTTGTTGGAAGGGCTGGATGTACATGGCAGAATATGTCTCTTATTATTTGCAGAAACATGGCGGTTGAGGACTGTTTTTGTTAATGGTCTTGAGATGTATTTAATGTTCAAAAGGTTTGCGAGGCCATGGCATTGGCTAAACCATAAAGAAGGGATTCAGATAGTCATAAGCAGAGTCTTGTGATTGGTTTTCCCACTGAAGTGAAAGCGCCTTTTGTGAGACATACACAACCCTATAGGTACTTACGTAATGCTTCATTTTAGACAACAGTACATAATTGACAATTTCCCAAAATGTTCCTTGGGTGGGAAGTTGGCAGTACAGATTTCCCTTAGTATTGATCCCAGTTCTTATTTCTACACAAACCCATGTAGGAAATGTTTCAGAACATTTCAGGAATAGACTGACGTGAATATCATAGTATTGAGCCATTAACTACAATGGATACAATTAGTTAATTCACTGTAAGAGCTTATTTTTGCAATACTTTTTTAGAGGTTTCTTTTATGTGCAAGGAAAAACTGAATGCAGGTGTTCATAAGCATGCCCTGCTTCAAGGTGCAGGATGACTTGTAGTTGCGTTGTACAATTGCAATATCTGTAACAGCTCCCATCGTGTCAGAAGCAGGAAAACATCCACACAAGCCTCTCATCTCCTCTCTGCCTCATATCCATATATTAGTTTCTCTTTTACGCCCCAGTTTCACACTGCTGCTCTCTTATTGACAGGCCCCTACTGTGATATTTATGTCACATATTTAATATGGACATGGGAATGATTATCAAATCCATACTTGCCAAGAGAGTCCGATCGGCCTTAAATAATGGATGAGCAAGGATGCGACTCAATTTGTGAGGCCGCACAAAAAGACAGGGCAAGTGCAGCCATCGACCCCTCCGCCCATCCCCATCGTTTTCTCCCCCTCCGGAACGTCATTATTCTGGTCGATCTTTTCTCCCCTCGCTTGACATCATTCAATGTAATCATCCTTCAATAAAAAACCTGCTTATAATAAAAGGAACAACCCGGGTCAATACACGGAATATGGAGAAGGATGACCTCGTGGTAGGAGACAGCGTATAAATGGGCCTCTTTATCAAAGCCGATAGCCGCCTGGTGCCTTAACAGGAATTCGACCGTGGCTGGAGTTATCATTACTGTTACCTTTTGTATCATCGCGTGTTTGCGCTCTGTGAATATGAGGAAGAATGATGGCCACATTAATGAATCAATGGGCTAATGAAGCAGCCATTGTGTTGGTTTATTGAAATACACTGAGGGGAAATTGAAGACTTCTCTGCGCTCAATGATCTGCTGTAATTTTACTGGATTGTGACTCTCATCCGTAAAAAAGGAAGAAAGGATGTCAACATTTTCTAAAATAAAGTGATTGGCATCTAACAGCTCCAAACAAAACTGCTTCATGTGCAAGGGAAAAATGTGCTAGAGAAAAAGAAAAGAACAAAAAAGGTCACACTTTTGTCACGCTGCTCTTCAACTACACACAAGCCATTTTGGACTGAGGATAGTTCGAGGGTCAAATGAGCTGACAGGGTAATTTTGTCAGGGCGACATCATGCAGAGCTGCTGATTATCCCTGAGCTAGCATCATTTTTGTTTATAAAAAAATGTTAATTGCCTGTTTTTACGAGTAGGAAAAGATTAAAAGTTAATAGGAGCGACTAAATAAACACAATGCAATTGCATGAGGCTGTAGAAGATGGTAATTAATTTGTGGCCACCCCTGAGCTAATTAGCTAATATAAAGCAGGAAAAAAGGAGTTAATGAGGCTTATTGTCACTGATACACAGAAAAAAAGTTTAGACTAATGAATTTATGAATGTGTGAGGAAATCAACCTCATGCTCGCTACAACTTTCACGTTGCGAGGGGAGAGTTACCTCCTGGAGATGGAAAACTTAGTTGGATCACCTTTGATGTGCCATGTAAGAGTTTAAGCGCTATATAAAAAAAATTCCATAGCTCTGTATTTGAGTTGGTGTGTGAAAGCAGAAATAGAAGTACCGCCTCCATGCCGAGCGAGAGATGGCGGACCATAGGAGGGCCCATACCAGCCCAGCGGTGCATTTGTTTTGTGAATCCTCAGGGTGAAGCTGGTCTGAGGACACAGCAGCGTTTGTATTGGGAGGTCTGGGGAGGTCAATTTGTCTGGCTAAAGAGAGGAACGGAGAAAAATCATCTGCTGCAAGCTTCCTGTGAGGCTCATGGTGAGAATAACCCAGGGCAGTTGTTCCCAACCTGGGGGGGACACAAGGCCTCCTTGAGTTTAAGGTCTGTAAGGCAACTAATAAAGTAATTCCCACAGTTGGCCTACATTTCTATATTCCACTTATTTTTTTTAATTCTAAGAGGATAAGGGCACGGTGAAGATCTTAAATCCAGCCTTGATTCCAATCAAAGCATTTCAGGCGCCTTGAAACTTTTTGATTGGAATCATGTTTGCTTTTGTTTGTAGCCTAGTTATTAATTTCTGGAAGAACAAATAGACCTATTGTCTTGCAACATGCCAATCCCAAAACACACTGGCATCTCCACCACACCTTTCATATCCTCCACTGAGTCCTGAGTGATAGGGATGTCACTTCCCAGCATGTTTATACCTCTAATATCTGCCTGTCTCACTCTATTATCCACTGATGTTCATTTCACGAACAGCTTATTATTTCACTTTCTACTGTGCTGACCGCAGAGGACATTACTTACACTCAAGAGGGTCACAATGGCATTTAGTGTTGACACTATGGACTAAGGTTCATGGGTAATTTGAATGAAATTATAGGGCCGTGATGAATCCTGCTAGTGAGTGGGAGCCAGAGCAGCGAGGTAATCAGGTAATTGCAGCTTTCATAAATGTAATTTATCACGGAAGGCAAAGGCCAGCAGTGGTAACTGACTAGCTAGCACGCTCACCGTCTCTTCAGAATGTGACCTACAAAGCTTTCACGTGGTGACATATGTCTTTATGAGCTGTAGGGAAGCATAATGGGTGATAAGGCAGAAATAGCCCTATCAAAGCATCCCTGTCATATTACATAAATCAGCACTCTAAATGGACATCTTCCCACACAGTTAGCTTTCTCGTTGGCGGTTTACTACGGGTAATTTGTCAATCATACTTTGATGGACCAGCACAGACGCTGTTAATAACATTCATATAATGGATTTACAAGTGTCAACAACCATATAATGCAGTGTCAATACTGGGAGTTGGATAAATGAGCTGGTACCTAGCCTGTACAGTATATAGTCAATACCAGCAGGGAGAGTGTTGTACTTTACGGTAACACAGGCTTATTTGTCAGATCAGATAAAATATAGCACAAGCTCACTCTTTTTTATCAAGTAAGCATTAACACAGATTATCCTCCCATTGATTTATATGAAATATGTCAGGAGAATTTGCATTTCTTTCCCTAAAAAAAAAGCTTTATGCCATCATTTTACATAAAAAAGGGTTAGCTAAAAGTACATTGTCAGCAACTGTGGGTTTACTGTGGAAATAGTAAAAGGCTTCATTCACAAAGCAAAAGAAAAATAACCCCTGACTGTGATGATAAATTACACACTATTTCTGAAACGGAGCCCTTAACTGCTACATTTAGACTACAAAAATAATATCTCAAACGTTTTGAGAAATATTGTCAAACTATTAACTTTATTTGATGAGTTATGTAGCAGTGATTTCATAACCGTGCAATAAATATATAGTACAAATACCTACATGTTTCTTAACTGGCAGCAGTAGGATTCTGCGGTCTGTGCTTGCTGACTGGTAATAATGGGTTAATAATGGGTTTCATTTATAAAGCACTTCATATTTGACTTCATAAGTGCTACAAGCAGTGAGTATGGTACAGTATAAAACACGTACACAACACGGTAGAATGAAGAAAAAGTCATACAAAACAAACAATAAAATAAAATAAAATAAAAGGGTGGTAATAAATAAAAGGCCTAGGGAAAGGCTATATTGAATAGATGGGTTTTGAGGCCTTTTTTAAAAGCTTCCACGGTCTGTGGTGCTCTTATGTGGTCGGGGATAGCATTCGAGCAGAAGGCCCGGTCTCCCATGGTACGGAGCTTGGTCCTGGGGGGTCTGAGGAGGTTGGAGTTGCTGCAGCGGGTGGTCCGCAAGGAGGTATTGGGGGTGAGGAGTTCCTTGAGGTAGAGAGGGGCAGTTCCATGGATACACTGGTGGGTGAGGACGGAGACCTTAAATTCGATCCTCAGTTCCACGGGGAGCCAGTGTAGTGATTTCAGGATGGGGGTGATGTGATCATATTTGCGCACCCTCATCAGGATCCTAGCAGCGCTGTTCTGAATGTACTGGAGCTTCTGAATGCTTTTGTTAGGGATCCCGATGAGGAGTGCATTGCAGTAGTCCAGCGTGGAGGAGAAAAAGGCGTGGACTAGCTTTTCGGCGTCAGAGAGATTGTGGGGCGGAGTTTGTCGATGTTCCTGAGGTGATAAAAGGAGTTCTTGCACAGCTGTTCAAGGTGAGCCTCAAAGGTCAGATGGGCGTTCATTTTCACACCCAGGTTGGTGACTATTGAGGAGAGGGTAATGTCCTGGCCAGAGAAGGTGATGGTGGTTTTGGTGGATGACCGAACCTGGTGTGGGGTATCAACTATAATGGCTTCGGTCTTGGAGCTGTTGAGTTTCAGGAAGTTTTGCTTCATCCACGCCTGTATCTCCTCCAGGCAGGCAGTGAGTGTGGGTGAAGGCAGGGCTGCAGAGGAGTCAAGGGGGAGCATGTAGAGTGTGAAAAGGGTGGGGCCGAGAACTGATCCTTGAGGGACACCACAGGTGACGTCGTGGGTACCCAATTCTGCCTCACCCAAGGAGACGTACTCTGTTCTCCCAGTGAGGTATGATCTGAACCAATCAAGGGGAGAGTCAAAGAGTCCGATGGTGGAGTGCAAGATGCCGTGATCAACGGTGTTGAAAGCTGCAGTGAGATCGAGGAGGATGAGGAGAGAGGGAGAGCCTGCATCAGCCGTCATCAGCAGGTCGTTGTTGACCCTGACCAGGGCAGTTTCTGTGTTGTGGCCTGAGCGGAAACCAGACTGGAACTTCTCCAATAAGTTGTTGGAGTTAAGATGGTCCTGGAGCTGAGCAGCAACTTTTTTCCAGCACCTTTGATAGAAATGGGAGGTTGGAAATGGGTCTGTAGTTGACCAGGACTCCCGGGTCAAGGGAGGGTTTTTTGAGACAAGGTTTTTTGAGACGAGGTTTTTTGAGACGAGGTTTGATGACAGCGGTTTTTAAGGCTGAGTGGACATGGTCAGCCTGGAGAGAGAGGTTTACGATCTCAGTGATCATGGGGCTCATGGTACAGATGTAATATTTCACCAGAGCTGACGGAAGGGGGTCCAGGACACAGGTGGGCTTCATCCTCCCAACGATGCACTCAACCTCTCGCTGAGAGATGTCCGTGAAACAGCGAAGAGGCTGGGTTGTCCCAGGCTGTGGGTCAGCAGTTGGAACTGGAGGTGCAGAGGGGCTAGAGAGGAGGGAGCGGATGGTGTCAACTTTGTTTTTGAAGAAGGCGGCAAAGTTGCTACACTGCTTCTCAGTGGAGTCGGAGTGTAGAGGACTTTGGGGTTTGAGGAGGTGGTTTATGGTGGAGAAGAGTTGCTTGGAGTTTCCAGTACTGTTGTTGATGATGGAGGAGTAGTACTGGGACCGTGCATCTCTGAGGGACTGTGCGTACTAGCCTTCTGGTGTTCACGATAGGCTAACCGGTGAACATTGAGTCCTGAGGCCTTGAGCCGCCCCTCAAGGACACGCCCAGCTGTCTTTATTCTCCACAGCTCGCAGGTGTACCAAGGGGCTGAGTGCAAGAAGGGGACCATCATGGTGTTGAGGGGGGCGTGCAGGTCAAGGAGACTGTTAAGGGACTGGTTGTAATATTCCACTGACTCATTTCCTGATGAGAAGTTGGTGGAATGCTGCAGGTCCAGGGTCATGGTGTCCGGGTTGATGTTCCTCAGGTTCCTGAAGCGGATTTGGCATTTGGGCCTGCCGAGTGGGGACTGGAAAGACAGCTCCATAGAGATGGTCTTGTGGTCAGACACCCCCAGGTCATACACTAGCAGATTGCTGATGGGGGCGGAGTTTGTGATGACCAGGTCGAGCGTATGGCCCTTGGCGTGTGTGGGGACATCAACATGCTGTGTGAAATTGAGGCAGTCCAGAAGTAGCAGAAACTCAGTGGCAAAGTGGCAGTCAACGTGAATATTAATATCTCCAAGGATAATACTATTGGCAAAGGTTGTGCATAGTGTAGTGAGAAGGTCTTGTATCTCTGGGATGAAAGCTGAATTGGGTTTGGCTGAACGGTAGATCAGAAGTATTGTCAGGGGGACGGGGGGTTTACATTTAAATGCAAGGCATTCAAAAGAGGCCAACTGGTAATATCATGATGATGGCTAGATATACAGTAACGTGTTAATTACTGCATTTTGCTGAAGGGTTGCTGCTTCAGTAGGTGCTTTTTTTTTACCTTAGGACCGGGCCAAGGATTTATCCCATTACAGTACTAAAACACTGCTTGGTGAATGTAATAATAAAATGTAGTAAAGCATTTCTTTTGATTAATTGGAAGTGAACATTTGTGTGGATATGAATGAACTGAACATGACAAATACGTTTACCATCCAGGATGCCAGTTTGATTTCACAATACCTGCTTCTAGTCTGTCCTTATTTAGTTAGAACAGTACAGCATACTGAAAAATCACTTGCTGATACATTTTTTGGGAAAAACCAGAGCACATCTTTTCAAAATGATGATATTTGAGAGTGAGCTGGTATCCTCATATTATTTATTGTATTGAAGAACTTCAATCTCACGCAGAGAGCTCTTGGATGAACACACATTGGTGTCATCTTAGCTCAGCTCAGATCTATATGAAGCGTTGCGATCCAACCTGTTGAGAGGCTCATGTCGAAAGCTGAGTCCCAACAATTTGTCCCCTAATTCGACACTCTACAGATACATTCGGGGCTGTTTCACACATAACCAGACTGACAAGCAGGGACACGTCATCAAGACAGAAAAGGAGGACAAAACCAGGTGAAATGAATTGAAGAATTGCATGTTGGTGTAATGACTCTATCTTCTGTAATAGCCTTTGGTGGACGGTCACAGACAATATAGAGGGGAAATTACAAAGGATGTGTTTATGGGTCAAATACTCATTTCATAAAAGCCCTGTGAAACATGATAGGTCAAATACAGGTCTAAATGCCTTTTCCAGTTTTCCTATTTTCCCATTTCAACATATCCGTCTGGTGTCCGCGCTCTCTCGCCTCTGAAATGGAAAACTATTGCAGAAGCATTTCTCCGTCAGCAAGGGGTCAAGGGGTCATCACTGATGTCACTTTCAAAGTAACCAGTGGCAAATAGGTCTTGACATGTGCTCTCCAATGAGAGAATGAGACCGGACAGCTCCTCCGGCTCTCCGACTGATAAGCCCTAGAAAATAATATGTGAGGCTCCGAGGATCACAGACACTGCTCCTGCCTTTTGAGAGACCAATACCAACTGCTGCATTAGGGCACAAATAACTACTGCGTGATCCAACGGAGAGGCATGGTGTATCTTTTCTTTTTTTTACCTCCCACAATGCAGTTCAATAAAGTCAAAATGTGGCTGTTGGGCCTATGTCCATATTTGTTTATATCTGGTTTATTGGTAGCCATATCATTACAAAAAGCATTACGAATACTTTGCATCACACCTGTTTTGACAGTTATATGGCACAACAAAAACCAAGTACTTAGAAGACAAACAAAAAATATCCAAAACCAAACTTGACGGTCACACATTGATTAATTACTGCACGTGTTCAGAAACATTTAGATAAATAAAAAGAACATCTAAAAGTACATTTTGTGTTTTTCGAATGAATACACAAAGTAATGACAACGGAATTGTTTTACCCAATATTTATAAAATGTCAAGTGTATATTAAACGTTAGCAAATTAAAACATAATGATATTCCCAAATGTACATTGTTGGCTTCTTTCCCATTGGTCATATTCCAAGGCATCAATTGCTGGTTCCAGACATGCTTTTTTAAAATTGATTTATCATTGCAATGTATTATTTGCAGGACAAAACAACTGGGAGGAATGGTATTGTTTCAACTTTGAGTTCACCTTGATAATCTTTTAAGGAATATGTAGATTTTTCCATTGTATATATATTTTTTTATTGATACAATATGTCTTTCCAGTTTTTCACAAAATACATCAGTATTAGAAAGGAAGTGAAGATATCACATCTCAGATTTGACCACATACAAGTCATCCTCTTTCCTCCTCCCATCTCCCTCCCATCTTCGTCTCAAGCGCAACAAATTCCTCTTGTTCAGTGTCACATGCATGTCGTGTAGTGTGTGATCTGCTATGCACACATCCCAGTCTTGAACAGATTTCTACGCCTGTTTGTTCCATACAGGCGTGCAGTGCGTCGCCATGCAGCGTGACCACTCACTCCCTGCCATGGCTTCCCATCTTCAATCTGCCAGTGCAGAAAAAATACTCCGGGATTGACATAAATTACAAAACGGAAACATGGCAAGGGTCAAAATATAACATATACCAGATAGTATAATGAGGGTTTTGCTTTCTTTACTCGATCACACCTCCTTTACCATCTCTATATCTCTGTTTTATTCTCCACTCCAGCAGTCGGAGAGGGGATGACTGAATTAGCTGGAGACTGGCGTTTTCTGATAGAGTTACACCCCACAAATGGAGTCAATCAAGGGGCCCGTTGAAAAAAATAAATAATTTTCTGACAGATGTGTCAGCAAGATTGTCAGGCTTCCATGACAACAAATCCATAGCACTAAAAAGAAAAAAAACAGTGTTGGCGGTAAGGAGGGAAAGAAGAGAAAAGGGATAGGAGTTAAGGAGAATCGAGAACCCTGACAAAGTGTAAAACAGGAATCCTCAGTCAATCAGAGCACTTACCTTTCAGCTGTCCATAACGCTATTTCATAGCAATTATTACCCCCACTGAGCAGGTGACAGGCTTGTGGGCCGATGGCAGCGCCACGCAAGCTCCCGGTAATCCCGAAATGATGGATTGGGAGGGAAGCCTTGCAGTGATTTGTGACAAAGTAACTGAACATAGACTTCTGTACTTAGAAACATGAGAGCAGTTTGTCTTCATGCTTATGCTTACACTCAGCACTTTGATTTGATGCATGGGTTTTTAGTCCGCCTCACCAATATAGGCTTAAACGGGGGGCGATCACCATTCAAGTCCTTAATTGAAAAATTGTTGTTGGGTGTCCATTTGGTGTTGTATTAATCAATACAAATTATGTGTTTGCTTATGAGAAAGATGGTGTTTAGCTGTATTATAACATCTCACCTTAGTTTTGATGATTTCTGAATTATTGCTATGAAATCCAACCATTTTACGACACTTAGCTAAAGCATTGACAAAGCCACTTTCACAATAAGCTGCTGCGATCAACCTCTGTATAATGTGTGCTACACAGGGCATATGTCGGTGGTATTGCTGGTTATGGTTCACTGGTCTCCAGTCAGTGCTATACATGTAGCTTGTGCCAATTCCCCTGCTTTCTTTGCCTTTTCACTGCCATGCAATTCATGTTAAACATCCACACTGGTACTACGGGAGGAAGTTGGGGTCAAACTTAGTAATGTCATTAATTAGCGTTGCTTTATTAATTGCAAGCATTAACACATTGACAGCCCTACTTTTTATATAATTTGTAGCTTTAGCATCATTCGTTTAACTTTTCTTCTTCTTTTTATCTTTTGTTTTTTATTCAACAAACTTCTTCAGCATTGTTCCTCCAGAGCCGAAGCGTGCATATCCACGGACACACCATAAACATCAACGCTCTGTTTGACTGTTCCCCATAAAACCCCCAAACCCCTTTCGCTTGTAATGTTTTTTTCTCCCCTCCCAAGCCCTTAAGTCTTAAAGCTTCCCGCCTGTTATATTTCCTCCACATCAATATGTCACCTAGTTCCGCTACAGCAGGATGTCAACTTAATGCAACTCCGGGGTTAAGAAAACACCATCTTTGCCCGCTGACTGATAGCCTGTCGGCGCTCACACAAAAAGTTTAGAAATTTGATCCACCTGTCATCTCGCCTGTGATTATGAATCTCTTCCTCCGGCAGATCCGAGGCCCATTCAGAGGCAGCATAGCTTGCCCTCGCTCAGAATCACTTACATGGATGAGAGAGCGGACTTCAAATCACTTAAAGCAAGTAAAAAGAGAAAGAATCCAGCTCATCCTAATGTAAACAGTTGGAGCCCACCAAAATATAATTCACTGTGTTTTTTTCTAGGAAAATCTGATTTTGCTTACAGGAGTCATACATCACGAATTAAAGATAATTAGTAAAAAAAATAATCCCTACACCGTGAAAATTTGACAAATTACCACTTAAAACTTTAAAATCTTTCTTACCCCTTCCCTACCTTTGTGTGTTTTTCTTTTCATCCCCAGAAGACGAGAGCAAACACCAAAACATAATACGTGTTTCTTTATCTCTAACCCTCACGGTGAACTGCAGATGACCTTTTGAGTCAACTGCATTAGCTTTGGGCTGGTCAGACCAAAGAGTATATGTGTGTGTGTGTGTGTGTGTGTGTGTGTGTGTGTGTGTGTGTGTGTGTGTGTGTGTGTGTGTGTGTGTGTGTGTGTGTGTGTGTGTGTGTGTGTGTGTGTGTGTGTGTGTGTGTGTGTGTGTGTGTGTGCTTGGGGGGTTCGAGAAGAGAGGGACGGAAAGAGAGGGGGATTTTTCATGCTCTCCATTACAGTTGTTTAGGTTAGAGGGGTTAACTCAATGAGGCTAAGTAAGTTTGAACTGTGAATCACATCAGCAGACTTGTGCATTCACTTATGCACAATTGCAGATGGACAATCCGGATGTAATCAAATTACCTCAGATAGACCTTGATATGAATAACAAAGCATGAGGCATGATAGGCTGCAGTTATTAAGAGGTACTAATCTTGCTGTTTCAATGAGATTCAAATAACTTCAAAACATATTTTGTTCAAAGACTGGGCAATTTTGAGATTTGGGGCTTTTTTTGCTTCTATAACATGTCTTTAAACATTAAACATTCGGACTTAGGTGTTTGTTTTAGGTCTTTGACTATTTTTATTTGCATATTTTTCCTAGATTCACCCAAAAAGTGCATAGGCCTGCCTCATATGCAGATTTAACCATAATATTTCAGAAAATCTGAAAAAAGGAATGAAAAGTTTGCATTTGTGATAACTATGAGTTAAATATTTGTTCACCCTGTTCAGCTAGTTTTTTCCGAAATGGTATGGAATTCAACATGCATACTTTAAAGGCTGTTTTCACAAAGTGAGTTTTTTCTTGTACTCTCAGACAGAAATCTACAATTTCGTAGCACCTACGTTCACCAAATTTTAGATTTGTATTATTTTATATATTCTCTAGGTTTATAGCAGAGGGGTTTGATTGTCATTCATAATCTGATTTATACCATATACCTGCTAAAATATATAACATTTTATGACTATTTTCAGATTTATAGAGTGAAACAAAGACATACCAAAAGTTCCCTTGACACTAATATATCAAATAAAATAAGAATGTTTAATCTGGATTCACAACAAATGAAACCAACTAAGGGAGGTTTAAATATATTGCATGTATTGTCTCTCCTTGAAGGATTATATAGTAGAATAACCATAGGATTAACTTGTTCATTTCACCCACAATTATTCAAGCTGTTAAATAGATTAGAACTAAAATCAAAGCTTTTTTCTCTAACCTGCTTCCTTCAACCTGTTAAAGAAAAATCATTGTTTTCAGTTTTCAAACAGCAATTTCTTTGACTGAGCTCTCTTTTTTCTCTTGTTCCCAGATAGAGCCTGACTGATTTATTATAGATTTTAGGTGTTTTGATAGTTTTGCTGAGAAGCAGGATAGGAAGATGGGACTTCCAGCTGCTCGGGATGCTTGGGAGTCCTGGCCCGTCTGCCCTCCCGACCGGCCCGGCCAAGTGGGCATGCGCTGTTGTGAGCCGCGGCGGGGGGCTGATGGGGCGGAGAGGCCACAGATGCCTTAAATGACTTGGCATGATGGGATAGCGCAGGGTTAGGAGCACGACTCGCAAGTAAATCAAAACAGTTGTTCAGTGATATGTGAGCAGGTATTGGGAATGTTGTCAGAATTCACCAAAGAATACACCAATTGGTTTTCAAGAATTGTTTAGGGAAGTCCATTTTTGGTTTGCCCATTGGTGTTATACATTTTTATTCTCCTGGACTTGTTTCTCTGTAGACGTTTGCAACAGAATGAACCCAGAAAGTCATGGCTTTGTGTCTCAAACAAAGACGCCCCAGAAAGGCTTCCAACGTGCAGTTGAATCAAGCACCCATAATACCAGACCACCAGAAGGGGCCCCATTAGATAGTAATTCATGTGGAAGCGGTGGGACCCTAATATCATTATCAAGCAACAGACCTGCCAGCTTTCCATCAAGCCACAGTCTGGTGTGATACATTCTGATGCAC
The DNA here is from genome assembly GCF_949606895.1 of Notothenia rossii. Lineage (NCBI taxonomy): Eukaryota > Metazoa > Chordata > Actinopteri > Perciformes > Nototheniidae > Notothenia > Notothenia rossii. The sequence continues at coordinate 29,491,680 of NC_136905.1, forward strand.
AAAAATCTGTTTGTTTCATGTTGGTTATGGTAACTTTAAACAGGAAGCATGTAAGATTCAACAAGGATATCATATCCTAATAATTCCAGGAGTAATTTATCTCATATGTCATTATACATAATGTTCATTATTTTAAACCAGAAATCAATCCCACTTTATAGAACTCATATTGTGGTTAACACATGAAGTGTTGATACATAATTGTTTTACTGCAAGTAAATAAGTAACGTTATCAGTTTATGCTGTGAGATACACTTAAAGGCGCCCTATTATGCTCATTTTCAGGTTCATATTTGGATTTAGTGTCTCTACTGTGACATGTTTAGATGCTCTTATGATCAAAAAGGTCTTTATTTTTCTCATACTGCCTGTGCTGCAGCACCTCTTTTCACCCTCTGTCTGAAACCAGAGCCCAGTCTAATCTGATTGGTTAGCTGGCCAGTTTTGTTTTGATTGGTCAACCGCTCGGTTGTAATTTCCCGGTTTGCTAGCCTAACAACACATCACGTTGGAGCGCTAACCCATATAAATGCGAGTGTTACATTGTGATGTCACTATGTTACATACATAAACAAATGAGACCAATGGATGCATTTCAGGCAGGGGGATGGGGGTGGAGGTTGTGGGAGAGAAACTCCCTGTGGCTTGACATTTGAGATTATAGCCTTTTTCAGACCATTTACATAAATTATATAACACACTACAGAAAAGGGAAAAACCTAAAAAAGTATGATAGTGCCCCTTCAAAAAGTACATAACAAATAATACAACTGAGTGTACTCCAGTACAAGATATATAAACTTTCTTTATGCTCCTCAAATTACAAACACTCTCCCGTGACAGCGCTCCTGCACAGCAGCTCACACTGTGAAATGCAGGAAAAATTGAGGTTATCAGGTGGTAGTGCGAAAGAGAGAAAGGGGGGGGGAGAGAAAGAGAGGGAGAGTGAAAATCCAAACTAGTCCCTTTAACTTTTTAAAGACTTTTCAGCATTTGTTCTGCACACTTACCTACGCAAACTCCAAGGGGCCACAGTGACTAGGGTCCCATTTCAGGCCCAGCGTGGAGCCGTAGAGCTCCTCAGCTGTAAAATGAGAGCGCCGGAGCGCAGTGTGAAAATGGATTAGCCTCGCTGAGATAAGGGGAGCCCTCAGCGAGCCATGCACGCCTTCAATGGGGAAAAAGAACTGCTGTACAAATTGTTTTTGGTACATTAAGTACCTGTTACTTTATTTCACAGATGGAAAACAATAACACAGGCTCCGGGGTTGGAACCACCGCTGCACCGAGGAATGCGAGAGATTTGGCCCACCTAGCGCCCTTTAGATTTCCCCGTCCTTTTTCCCCTTAATATGCAAAGTGATTTTCCTAAGGACTTGTGACTTAAAATTCAACAGATTGGCAAACATAACATATGATGATAAATGACAAAGTGCCAGCTTGGCAGCCAGGTTACTGAGGGAAATCATACAGAATATCCATGTTAATAAAAAATAAAATCAAAAAGGCCTGAATGTTCCCACTCAGCAACCAGGGCAGGGGTTTTTCATTAATAGGCCCGCTGCTGCACCAGGGCCCCCCAAATTAAATGAGTGTGTCAGATCCCGGATGATTTATACATTTGGAGTGATCTAACAGCTTTGTGGAACAGCTATGACACCCTGACAAGCCAACAATGGATATGAAAAATGAGCCAATACCACAGCACTAAATCTGAGACTTTCAAAGTCAAATGCACGCATACAATCGAAAGAACCTCTAACATACTCGCGAGTATAATGAAAATAAAGTAGGGGGGTGAAAAAAAAAGAAAGAGTGGCAGTACTTTGCCTTTCTGATGTCTTTCTGTGGCTGCGTGGAGAGCACATCACTTAAAATAGATATCAGGCCTGTTGCTGAGCTTTGACTCAATAGGAAAATGTCAAATCAAGTTAGTGCCTAGGTGCTTTTCAAAACGCCTCAATCCTCCTCTATCAAATTGAAGGTGCACATGCAATTTATTGTGTATTTCTTTCCCTTTATTTAAAGAAAATGTTGCTGAGAAGCAGCAGAAGAAAACACAACAGTGGCAAAAGCTGTGTTTATAATTATGTTGTGTGCAGGGCTAGTGGCCTAACTCACTTGTTAGATGAAGTGATAAAAACCAACATGATGGGCTAAAGCATTTTTGCTTTTCGTAGTATTGTCCTTTTACCCTCTCATTCTCTGTCTGATGAAAAACTGCACTTGGTGTTCCTCAGAGCTCAGCAGATTTAGAGGAAACAATTACCAGTCCGGTGATCTCTGCTTCTGCAGTCCCGCCGATAAACACCCGGCGCCCTGAGGTATGGTCCGAAAATGATACAATTTTAAACGGGTTAAATTTCATTGTTTCCCCCTCCCTTTCCCTCTTATTTTCCCCCACCCCTTTCCCTTCCTCTGAGGTTTTATTTCACAAAAGTGTGAACGAATTTTTTTGTCGATGGTTGCAGAAAAAAAGGCAGAAACGATAAAGAATATGAAAGGCCCATCTTCACAGAACATTAGACATCGCAAAACAACCCAAAGCTATGATCGGATATATCAAAACTGACAAGTAAAAATTGATTGCTGAGTGTCTATTGATTGAGCTATATTTCACTTGGAGAGCACAGCCTCATAGTTTTCTTCACACAGTGCACCAAACCCTGCTGCAGACACATTTCATGGAGATAGTCTTCGTAAATACACATAAGCATCATACTGCAGCTGGTAAATTTATTATTATATAAACACATAGCAAGTTACGTCTGGCAGATATTATGTTAAAGCTTAACATGTAAAATAGATCATAAATATATAATGATGTAAACCTTCACTGGTCATGGTATGCAGATCTAAATGATGCTGCTAATGTGTTTATGGATTTCCACCAATGTACCTATTCATGCATTATAAAGTATTTAACCAAATCAATTTGTAGGCTAACACAGATGTATATATTGCAATAATTCCTACATTTGTAAGGAAACTCTGCGAAAAACTTTTACATTAAAAAAAGAAAATTGTGTGTAGTCTATCCCGCCCGTGATTTGGACACGTTCACCCTTCCACCAAATTTCATGAAAATCAGGCTAGTAATTTTTGGGAAATTCTGAAACCTTACCAAAAGTTAACCCAAGTGAGGGTTGCAGATCCAGTAAAGGATTCCTTTGACAATTTGAGAAACACACGTTTTAGCTTTTTCGCCAAAACAAAGGAGGATTACCATACCATGTACACTAAATATTAAGCTACAACCATTTGTATTAGCATTAGCTTAACGTAGCACCAAGACTGAAAACAGTCAACAGGGCTCTGTCAAAAATCTTTGCATGTTTAATTATGTAATATGTTTGTCTTAATCTGGAGAGAAACACAAGGGTTAATGAAGAATTGCCCTTGTTGCGTTAGCTCCATATACAGTATTCAGAAAGGTTTTAACTCTTGGCAAGGCAGCATCTAAGAATTTCCTCAAATGTCAAACTATTGTATTAATGATTGTTACAAGTTGAGTTTGTCAGGTGATGGTTACAGTTAGGTTAAATGCATTTTTAGAAAATAAAAGAATGGAGAAATACAGAAGAAGAGGTAATGACACAGATAATGGAGGACAGATTGAAGCTACCATAGTGGTGAGAGGTTAAAAGGTAAAGCAATGATTTATGGGAGGTAAAAGCAGAGTTAGGTCATGAGAAAGGTGAGGGACTTGGACGGTGAGAACTGGCAGAAATGCGCCTGCCGTAAGTTTTCCAGATTCGATGTGCCAACATGACATTTAGTTATGACGAGCACACAGTTCTATGATCATCCGTAATTTGTGTCTTTATCCCCCAAAAGTAAAAGAAAGAGACAAGGGGGAAAGAAGGGGATGACAAATAGGAGAGATGCTGACAGCGGCTGAAACACTCGAGCTGTAGAGAAGGCCGAGTGTACCGAACGCAGCACAGCCGGGGAGTGATTGAATGATCCCATTCTGGGCTCTTTGTTAGACACTAGGCAGCGATGTATGAAGATTGATACACAAGTGCTCGACTCGGTTTGCTGGATCATCAAACGGATTGATATTATACTCCAGTCAAGGATGAAGACAAAGTAAGTGTTATCATACTCAATACTGGGGCTTGTCAGAGGCGGGAAATCATCCAGTGTCACTGGTTATGGGAGCATTTCACAGACTGTCATGAGAATTTATCTGGGAGATGTGGCGCTCTATGGCAGTCGGCAGCTGACGGCGGATGCCCTACCGTAAAGATCTGAGCTAAAGATTGAATTACAGCATCGTGCTTTGGACTGCATTTATTTCACTACTATCATGTTTGTCCCTGCAGACGCTGTAAATCCCCCGGTGTTCTTATCAAGCGGCCATTTATTGTCGTTCAAATAACATTATTCATGGTGATATCATTATTTAGATAGCATTACAGCCAATGATTTGTTTATCTGCTGTACAACAAGGGCTTCCTACATTCCCCCTGAGGTTTACCCCATGCTCCTCATTACTCTTCAGTCCTGGGATCAGTCAGTACAAAATGAAGGTAACAAAAGAAGGTACTGTGCTGAATACTTCTATACGAGGCAATTTGGATTTTAGGGTTCACCCTGAAAAGGTGACTATTTGTAATATTTTTCTTAAGCCTGATTTGACCGCCAATCTCACCGTCTAATCGTTGTAGTGGTGGGGAAATGATCTGGTTCAAATGTCATGATCAATCCATTAAGGTAGTCTAAAGGGATGACATTTATCTTATTTTGTAATACATATTAGCCTATTTATACTATTGTTAATACAATATGGAAAAGTATTCATATTATTTCAATAAGTCTCCTTCCTCATTGTAAAATAAGTTACACTATCCAAGTTTGTGGGAACATTGGATTAGCATATTGGCATTAGCCTCACAAAGGCTAAAAAACAACATCAGGATACTTTTTTTTGTCTTTCTCTATCTCTCTTTCTTGAAGCTACAATCTAGGTTATTTTTACAACCATGAAAATCAAGCAGGCTAAAATATGTTGCTATGGACAGTGTCCTACCTACACACAACAAACAGCTTAAATCAATGAGCAAAACATTTAAAAAGAAACTTGATCAGATGGCTAATCAGTTTAATCTTTGTTAATTCTTGGTTGGTGACATCCCGATTGGTTTCAGTTGGTTTTGGCTGAATTTGTTCTGGCACAAAACAAGAACAGAGCATTTTACCTCCAGAGAAACTCTTCTAGCTTGTAATTACAGGTTTTGGTTTTAGTGACACACGTTTGAAGTGAAAAATAACTTCAAACATGTTCCTTTTTCCAGTAAACCAAAGAGAAGAAATTGAACAGAAGAGCGTTGCAAGAGGAAGCAAATGTGGTTTCAATTTTATAAAACGAGTCCATTGAGGTCCCATGGCTATCATTTCATGTCCTTTTTTCTAACAATTATACCATCCTTCAAGGGTGACATTAGCTCTGTAACTATTTAGATAGGCACTTTAATCCTATTTTAGTTTGTCGCTAAACACATACATGTATAGCCTACACATGTTTCTTGTTGGTAGACCTGCTCCTTACAAATGGGAGTCACACATTCAAAATCATACTAGATAAAGTCAAAGTAAATATTTATTATTAGTTATTATACATAATCTACTGGAATGGGCAGCATATTAATGGTGTACTTGGTGAAGATGCAAGATTTTCCATTTCGCTGGGTGGTTTAATCTGAAACAATGCATCCTTTTTTTATTTAAATGAAGGCTGTATTTAAAATATGAAATAAAATAAAAACTACTGACAACAGGTACATTACTAATCCCAGTCTGCCCATGCTAAAACCACCAGGAGATTCCTGATTCTGTTTTCTTAAGAGTTGGAGACACTGTGCAATATAATTACTTGCTTCTCTCTATGGAGTGGTTTTATGCACATTGTAAAGCTGTCACTTACGTCTGCGCATACAGTGCCCTCGCCATGTCACCAGGCTCTGTAAAAAGCCATGTATGGGAAACAGCGGGCTATGGCACTTATGGATATTTCTCTTTACATTTATCATTTTTACATGTACTCACTGGAAGCCGAGAGGCTGTCAAAAAGACTTACTGCTTTTCATCTTCATATTGAAATTCCACAGGAGGCAGTCGTCCTGCTACTTGTGTTATATCATTTATATTGTTGTGGCATAAAGTTACATTACATTTATCCCACTCATGCCCGAAAGCAGACACACATAGTCCAAGTGGGATGCTTGAGCCAAGAGGTGCTTGCTATGATTTGGCCTTGTTAAGCTGTTGACCCTGAAGAGAGAGAATTGCATCTGTTGGGAAGCAGGCGGTGCATGAATGTGTGTGTTTGTGTGTGTGCCATATACGAATGTCTGCTGGTGACGGGAGCAAGAGGGGGGTGTACTACCTTTGAGTTAAGGGCTCTATCAAGGGACAAACTTCCCCGGCACCACAAAGCCACATGATCCATCTCCCTTTTTAGCTGGTGTCAGGACCGTTTTATGTGATGATGATTTGATGCTTGGGCACCGGGCCTCTTTCTCCCTCTCTCTCAGATTGAGCTATGATAGTCGGAGCTGGGATCTCTGGGATCTCTGAGCTGCTGGGCTCCGGCCATCACCAAAACTAATGTGTCCACCCTCAGCTGTGGGAGCACATGGACCCACCCCTTCCTATTGGATTTACAAACCCTTCTTGGATTCGCAACTTCACACCCAGAGATTTTTGTCTTTAAAAGCTTTAATCTGGGGCTCAGATGAATACTTTTTTAAAGGCCCAGCATACATTAGGAGTTTTCAGTTTCGCTGATTAGACCTGAGGTCAGACTTCAGTTGGGCGGAGCAAGGCTGGGAAATATGCTTCGTAACCAAAATGTATGGTTGCGTCCATACACAGTTTCGACTACACCTTGGTTAAAAAATATATATATAACTTCTGTACAAATGGTCGGCTAATTTAAAGTGAAGTTTCTATACAATAATGGATTAAAATATATTTAAACAGCCACAATTATGTCAGAATAATATCAGTTTAAATTTGGGTAGACCCTACTTGACAGTTAGGGTTAGAGTTAGTGTACAAACAGATAAATCATATTTCCACTTTGCCCGCTAGTGTTAAGCGACTGTAGTTGTACATTAGCTTTTCAGTCATCTACATAACTCTTTTTCTGGGTTTTTGAGGTAATAATGTCTGATAAAAGTGTCCCCATTGCTCGCAAATGACGATGTTCTATAGAACTACTTTTACTAAGGAGGTGGTGGAACTTATTTAATGCAACTTAAAATCTGGGTATTACAACTAAACGTTGAGCTGGGTAGCTAACTCCAGGTTAATGATAATAAAATGAGTAATAAATGAATACACCTTTTGTCATTTGGGTTAACTGACCATTTAAGTACTTTTGTTTTCTGCTAATATACATCTCTTGCAGTACAACCAATGGTTTTTAGTGCTGGTGATAAACAAAATCCTTTAACACATTGATATTATGATCATAAACGTTGTAAATCTACAGTATTGTCCAATTACACGCAGCTTTTAAACAGCGTCAGTGTGTTGTGTTTGCAATAGGCTGTGTAATAGTGTAATAACTCTGTCCCCTGTAAGGCGGCCAGGGAGCCTGTGTTTAAATGAGCCGGTTCTGCTACATTAGCTTCATAACACCATAATCCTTTCTCCATAAACCATTACATGCGCCGCAACATTTCTGATTTATGGGGGGTAGAGAATCAATGGAAAAAAATGAATGCTCCCAAAACGTCCCAGGGACAATATTGAGCAGATTTTAATTGTGATTTCATTCAAGTGGCTGTTAGCCAGATGATGAATGGAAGCTAACCTTCCCCTTCTGCCGAGCACTGGAGAGAGTCTTTAATATGACAATTAAGTGTCTGTCCTTTAGATTTTATTGTATCTTTCTCCCTCTATCTCGGGGGCTGCACTGTCCTCCCTCCTCCACCTTTTTGTTTTACCTCCAACCCACTCTCCTTTTCCTCTTTCTATCTCCTTCTTTACATCACTTCATCTGTACAGTGCAGCTTTTGCGCAGATTAAATTGAGACTCCAGTTTTCTCCATCTCCGAGCACTTACTTATGTTTTATGACACGCACTAAGTCAATTTTATGTTGTTATTGATTTTTTTCCCCTCCCTCCCCTCCTCTTATCTTGCTTAAATCGACACCAACCATTTTGCCTTTTGCTCTTGGATTTTTCCCACTCTTGTCTTGTGGTGACCTTAAGTGTATCACCAAGACGGAAAAAAGCATCTATGAGTGGGGGCTTGTGTGAAAGCCTAAAATTGTGTAATCCTCAGAAAAAAAATCATACAGACTGGTCGCAGATAAACTGTTACGTGCATGTCAAAAATTCCCCTTGATTTTAAGGATTCAAACACAGATATTCTTAAATATTTGTCACATTAAAGGACATACAGTTATCCTTATTCTAAATCTTACAGGATATAAGTTTTAAACTTTTTTTTTCTCAGAACAAAAAAAACATCACTTTTGGTTGGATTTCAAAAATATTTTTCCATTTAAATCTCATAATTTAAATACATTTACTCTTCTGTGCAATAACCTATACTAAACAAAAATTGAAATCTGACCAAAAGTGGTGTTTTTTTGGTTCTGAGAAGGAAGATTGAATTATAAGATATCCAGATGGAAAGACAAATCATTTTCTCCGAATTCTGACTTTTATCTAGAAACTCAAACATAATTAACTTTTGGTCGGATCTAAAAATAAAATCCTGAGTGGCTCTAATCATCTTCCGTAGAAATGACATTATCTACAAGGACCGAGCTTTGTAAAAATGTACCCTCACTCGTCAAAGCACATTGTCTGCTCCCAATAATTATACATTAATAGATCGTTGTTTTCACAAGTGCCTTTGGCACGATGCAAGCGTATTTATTCACAAGTGTCCCTGCAAACCGAGACAACAAGACTGAAGGCCAGAATTTCCAATGATTGTGTTAAACATAACAGGATTTAAACTGAATAGAGATAGGAGAGAATATAAACAAACATCAATAATGACAGACAAATAAGTATAAAAGTTCGTATTTGATTGGAGGAAACTTGTTTTAACAGCTCCTCTATGTACACTTCCGTTCCAGTTTACTCACGTGTGGTTTTAAGCAGAACCAACTGGTAAGTGCGAGGGGTTAAATGCAATAAGAGCTGGCTTGCTCTCAATCAATTTGTCCCTGTCTGTTGGCAGGTGCCCAGGCTTTGCTGTGTCCCAGTCCCCCCAAGTGTTGGCTCCATCAGGACTCGCAGCAAAGAGCTAAGCAGTGGCATCAATGTGACCATTTAGAGTGGGATCTGTGCAGATGCAGTAGGAAGGTCGGGCCATTGTACGGGCCTCCTCCCTCTCGCCTTTCACTTCACCCTCTAGGACGCCGTCCACATCAAAGTTGTTATTGAGGCCCCCTCAATCGGAAATCCCGGTTTGGCAGGGAAGCGAGGCCTTTAGGAAAAGAATGAAGGCCTTGACCCAACATGGGCGACTAAATCAGCCCGCCGACAGCCCAGAGGAAGATTCATACTCATAGTGCCCCTTTACACCTGGCGTTAACAAGCATTTCTAGTAGAATCTTGTTTTTCACAAATCACAAACTGCCACAACTATCTCATACTCTTTTAAGTCTTTTAAGTATCTTCAAAAATCCATAAATTCTAATTTGGCTAATATGTTGTTATTGATTTCCCTGTAACTCTCTATTGTGTGTTTCATGATTGGAACTTTGAGTAATTTATGATTTGCTATAACAATGTATTTCTACATAATCCCTTTTTGTTAACCCTAACCCTATGTCCTCTGTAACAGCAAACAGGGAAACAAATACAAATACGCTAGCAACTCCTTGTCACCTACGTCGTAGTTCCACTCAGCTGAAGACAACTTACGAGACAGGTAGGAGCAGGGATGCATCCGGTTTTCCTTGGTGGATCTCTGGGACAACACTGCTCCTATTCCCACATTGGAGGCATCCACTTCCACCACAAATTGTCGCTGGGGGTATGGGATAGTAAGAATCAATGTGTGGATTGTGTTTTTTAACCAGGGGGATCCTAATACAAGTGAGTGCTGAGGGGAATTAAATAAATGAAATTGTAACATTTCAGAATCATTGTGAATAACTACCTGAACGGGCTCAGTATGAGCATTGATGGGGTGGGCCAAAGGAATAGCCTTGGTTAAGTAGTTTGGCTAGCTTCCAATCCATAAGACTCTCGTCGGCCCCAGAGTCAATCAGTGCCCCTAGTGTGTGTTCTTGGTTACTACCTTTGAGTGTTACCTGAGTAGGTGTGCGTGGAGGGTATTTCGAGGGGAATTTGCTCATCTCATAGCCGGTGAGCTTGTCCTTTTCCCAGACATGCGGCATGCTGGTGACCCGGAATTCCACAGTAAAAACAGCTTCCTTCCTGTAGTCGGCGCTGTTTTTCCTTTGGGGAAATCCCGGTCGTTGGTCATGGGTTCCTCCCGTGCTTGTGGAGGCGATGTTCCTGGAGTTGGAGAATCTGGCGGAGAAGAATTCTCAGGAAAACGCCCCTGGTGGCTTGGAGGTCTAGGTGTGGCTCGACGCCTCTCTCTCTCTCTCTCTGAGACGATTATCCACTCGAGTAGCCATGGAAATTAATGTTTTCGGGTCTTGAGGCAATTCCAATGGAGCCAGGCAATCCTTTATGGGATCTGACAGTCCGTTCATGAACGCATCTATCAATGCGGGGGTGTTCCAGCCACTGTCCGAGGCTGAGGTCCGAAATGTTATGGCGTAATCTATGACAGGGTAGGAGTGCTGCGGGATCTGCATAAGAGTCCGGGTGGTCCCCGGAGGTTGAGGTCTGATCAAAAACCCGGGTCATTGTGTCGTAAAAAGCGGAATACGACCTGCATATGGGAGAGTCTCGAGCCCATTCAGCCGTGGCCCATGCCGTGGCCCATGCCGTGGCTCTGCCGGTGAGGTGGGAGACCATGAAGGCGATCTTGGCTTCTTCTGAAACATACGCCGCTGGATTGTGTTAATAATGTAGATCACACTGGACCAGGAACGTTCTGCAGTTTCCAGACTCCCCGGAAAACCTCTCTGGTGATGCCAACCGAAGTGGAACAAATGCTTAGCGAACCTCGGCCTGGCCAGCTGCAGGATCTACGGGAGGTGGCACCGTCGGCACATCTGGAGTCTCTAGACGGGTGAGGATCTGTTGAAGCTGTGTCGCCAGCTGATTGACCTGTGCGGTTGCGGCGGTCTGCAAACCCTCCTGGCGGTCCGACAAACCTCTTACTCCGTGCCCAATAGCTGTTAGCTGTTCTTGATGCTGGTGAATTAAACTGCCTTGGGCAAACAAAGCAGTCTGGAGCGCTTTGTTCGTTCTGTCAGGACCTCGACACAAACTGATGAACCCAAATGCACGACCCAGAGACAAAGTCTTGAATGTAATAAAAAAGTGTATTTATTATAACAGATCAGGTAATCCCTCTTAACAGAGTAGGTAGTGGAAATAACAAAAAGCGCTCACAAGGAGGAAAAAACTAGCGTAACAAAAAGAGGACATAATACAAAATTAAGCCTAACAAAATAAACAAACATAACAAAACCTGACATGAGTGAAAAGCGATCCTTTCAGAGCTGAGGTTTGGCACGACCATTCGGGGAAACAAACAAGACGAACTGACACAGGACAGGGGAGAGACAGGACTACAATCAGGGGCGGGGCAGACACTGATGATGGTGGGAAAAATACACAAGGGGAGGAAGAAGACAGGGCCTGAAATGAAAGACAAGAGATAAGTACAAAATAAAACAGGAAATGACAGACAAAATACATAAACATAACTAACAGATTTGACGAGACACAACAACAGCAGTTCTTTGGAATTACAAAAAAACAAGGATGTTAAGCAAAAGTCAGCAAAACATAAGGGTTTAAGTTTAAATTGCTCAATATTTTTCTATACCAAACTAGGAAGGAAATCCAGAATCGTATGGGTTTTAACACAAACGAACAACAAACATTAAAAGCAGCAGCAATAAACAAATAAGCAGGTGACATTTTGATGACATAAAGGCAAACAATCAAACTTACAACAAGATTTTGATCAAATCTAAGTTCTTATAATTCCATTGTTGAGGTATACTTGCTTCGCTGCTGGAGAGGACGCTGGCGTTGACTGTTCGCCGCCTCTGTCACCCTCTATCACCCTCAGCTACCATTTGTTCTTCAATCTTTCGAATTGGACCACTGCCCTGCATTTACACATCTTTAATGCAATGCACATTGTTTTTACATTTTTTACTTATTTTGGACTTCTGCCTCCGTTGCTGGCTGTAGCCGGCTGCCCTCACGTAGCCATCAACGTGCCGGGTGGCTATTGCTATCTGCTACATCGCCTACTGTCTGTCTCCGTCCCACGCAACAACCGTGGACTCTCTCTGCCTCCTGCCTTCATCTCTGGGGTGCATCTGTCCCGTCCCGCTGCTCACATCCTCCTGCCATGTCGTGGATCTTCCTAGTCTCCACAACAATCCTCCACCTCTGTGAACCTAGCCCGCTAGCTGCTATCGCTGCCATCACACTGCTCCCAGCCATTCCGCCTGTCATCATGCTGAAATACTCCATCTCACAGCTGCTGTCATTGACCAACTCCTCCACTCCGTCTTCCATCTCAGTCATCAGACATCTTGGACTCCTTCGTCAACCCCCCGCTACATTCACCGAAGCACCCGCCGCAGTTTTGTTTACCTTCAGCACGGACAATCCATTGCATCCATCTGCTCCACGCAACGCACTGTTGCACACCTGACACGTCATCAGAACGCAACTCCTACTGCTCCTCTTACACTCTCCCCCGCTCACCTACATTCCCAGCTGCACGGAATACCTGGAGCGGATCCCACTCCCCTCCTCCAACACATATAACAAGCCATTTCTCCCCACCATCAAGCCCCCCTCTTCTGCTCCACTGCCCCCCCTCTCATGCCCACCCCCGCGCTGCTAACCTAGACAACCTCATACCTCTCCAGCCTAACACCACCCCTACAACCCCCCACTTGACCAATTTGCCCTTCTAAATATACGGTCACTCAACAATAAAGCACACATCCTTCACGAACTCACCCTGGACAAATCCATCGACTTCCTTCTGCTCACTGAAACCTGGCAACAACCCAATGACTTCTTCTCGCTCAATCAAACATCCCCACCTGGTTTTAATTACATCACTAAACCCCGCCCCTCACGCCGTGGTGGTGGGCTGGCTGTCATCTACAACCAGAACATCCGGACTACAGAACTCACCCTCCCCTCAGTACCATCCTTCGAATTTCTCGCCTTCAAAACCCCTCCCTCACTGACAGTTATCCTCATTTACCGCCCCCCTAAACCACACCCCTCCTTCCTCTCTGATCTCACTGAACTCCTAACCATTGCTTCATCCCTCTCCCCACGTCTGTTACTCCTCGGCGACCTTAACATCCACATGGACTCCACCACCTGCAAACACGCTTCTGAATGTTCCTCCCTTCTGGACAATTTCTCATTTACACAATATGTCACCTTCCCCACCCACGATAAAGGACACATCCTTGACCTTGTCTGCTCCACCAACCTCACAGTACTCGACCTCCACCCCTGCCCCTTTCCCCTCTCTGACCACAAACTCATACAGTTCACCACCGCCTCCCCCGTCCGCCGCCCCCCCCCCCATCCAGGAACATCACTTTCCGTAATTGACGCTCTGTCGATCCCCAGCACCTCTCCGACCTGCTATCCTCTACTCTCCCCCTGGACTCGAACCTCAGCTCACCCGATGATCAACTCAACCACCTTAATTCAACCCTACTCGCCTCCCTCAATAGCTTGGCCCCCCTCAAAAGGAAAAATGTCACTTTTAAAACCTCCTCACCCTGGTTCACCCCTGCACTCCGTAAACTGAAGCAAACCGGCCACCAGCTTGAACGCCTAACCATGAAATCATCCCTCACAGTTCACCATGATTCCTACAAACTCCATCTCACTACCTACAGAGACGCCCTCAATGCCGCAAAATCTGCTTACCTCTCCACCATCTTCATCGACCCCTCCCGTAACCCCAGGACCCTCTTCTCCACCGTCAACAAGCTCCTCAAACCCCGTGCTGACACCCTCTCTTCCTCCACTTCCACATGCAGTTCATTCCTCCAGTTTTTCTCTGACAAAATCACTGCCATTAATCACTCCCTATCCGCTGCATCTGACACACAAACATCTCCCCCAACATCCACCGCCACAATTCCTCCCTCCATCTCCCTTGACCTCCCGAGCCCTCCTCCCCACGGCATTCTCTCCCAGTTCACTCTGGTTACCCCCCCTGAAATACTCCAACTGATCAGCTCCTCCAAACCCACAACCTGCTCGCTTGACCCTCTACCCACCCCTCTTCTGAAGTCCTGCCTCCCCGTCCTCTGCCCCTACATTGTCAACCTTTTCAACTCCTCCCTGTCCCAAGGAACCATTCCCTCTGCCTTAAAAACTGCTGCTGTCACTCCCATCCTCAAGAAACCCGGTCTGGATCCCTCCTCCCTCAGTAATTACCGCCCCATCTCCAACCTCCCCTTTCTCTCTAAAACAATAGAACGCATCATCTCCAAACAACTCCACTGCCATCTCCAAAAAAAATGACCTTTTTGAACCCCTTCAGTCTGGTTTTCGTCCTCACCAAAGCACAGAAACGGCACTCATCAAAGTCCTCAATTCCCTCCTCACCTCTGCTGACACCGGTTCCCTCAACATCCTCATCCTCCTTGACCTGAGTGCAGCCTTCGATACCGTGAGCCACACCATCCTGCTTACCCGACTCCGGGATATCGGTATTGAAGGTACTGCACTCAGGTGGCTCCAGTCCTACCTCTCCGACAGATCCCACTTCATCTCCCTCAACAATCACTCCTCTACCACAGCTTCAGTCACCCAGGTTCAGTACTCGGCCCCCTCCTCTTCATCATCTACATCCTCCCCCTTGGTCAGATTCTCCGCCATCACAACCTGGACTTTCACTGCTATGCTGACGACACACAGATCTACCTCAGCACCAAATCCCCACACAACCCCCCTCTCACACACATCGAATCCTGTCTGACTGCAATAAAAATCCTGGATGCAACACAACTTCCTCAAACTCAACAGCAATAAAACTGAACTCCTCCTCATCGGCTCCAAATCCACCCTCAGCAAAACCCCCAACCTGACACTCACCATCGATGGCACCCCTGTTTCCCCCTCCACCCAGGCACGCAACCTTGGCGTGATATTCGACCCCACCCTCTCCCTCGACCCCCACATCCGCCAAGTTGTAAAAACCTCATTTTTCCACCTCCGCAATATCGCCAAACTCCGTCCCTCTCTCACCCGCCCCGCAGCTGAGCGACTCATTCACGCCTTCATCTCCTTCCGCCTTGACTATTGCAACTCACTCCTCTTCGGCATCAGCACAACATCCTAAAACAGACTCCAGCGTGTCCAGAACGCAGCCGCCAGACTCCTCACCCACACCAAATCATCGCATCACATCACCCCGGTCCTCAAAGAACTCCACTGGCTTCCCGTCTCACACCGCATTCACTACAAACTCCTGGTCCTCACCTATAAAGCCCTCCACCATCTGGCCCCCCCCTACCTCACTGACCTCCTCATCCTCTACCAACCACCCCGGTCCCTCAGATCCACCTCAGCCGGTTTGCTCTCAATCCCCAAGGCCAAACTCCGGAGCTTCGGGGACAGAGCCTTCTCTGTGGCAGCCCCGAAGCTCTGGAACTCCCTCCCCCAAGACCTCCGTGAGTCTGATTCCCTCACCCTGTTCCAGTCCCGTCTCAAAACCCACCTCTTCAACTCTGCTTATCCTTAAACCCGCCCCTCCCCCCTCTGAACCAACATCCTCCTGACTGCTTTTCTGTTTTTGTTTTGTTTTTGTTTTTGTTTGTGTTTTTGTTCTTGTTTTGTTTGTCGACCTGACTCATAATGTAAAGCGTCTTTGGGTCTAGAAAAGCGCTATATAAATCCCATTTATTATTATTATTATTATTATTATTATTATTATTATTATTATATCAGTTCATATGGGAACATAATGTGACAGGTGGTTTTGGAATTGACATTTGTGGCTTGATTTAAAATATTTATCTGAATAAAGTCACATCAGCAAAGACAAGTTCAAAGAAGCCATCTTTTTATAGGTCCTTGTTTTCCGGAAGGATCAGAAACCGACATAATCTCTAACCTCAACGGGAAGGAAGAAAGCTTAAGGAAGAAAAAGTCAGGAGGGAGGGAAGGAGATGGAGGCAGATTAGCAAAAGGTGGCAAAAAGTGGAGATGTATGAGTTATTTTCTCTTTCTCTCCCTGTTTCCAGCTCATGGAAAAGCTTTTCAAATTATGATGTGGATTGACGTGCAGCAGCTGTCCCCTCTCCTGGGTCCTGTCCGTCACCTCACCGGTCACCGCTGACAGCACTATGATGGATTAGGAATTGTCATCCAGGACGCTTGTCACTTGTTTACAAGTCGACCATCCCTCATCTCTCACCACAGGCCTTATAATCTGGCCGACACTCCTCCAAGCCCCCCCACCCAACCCCCCCTGCTGCCAGACACGCTATACAAGACAACACCATACATTACAACAGCTTTTTTCCCCTTTCTTCTTCTTCCCCCTAACCTTTCTCCCTCTCCCTTCTACATCCCTGGGCTGAACACAGTCAACACATTTAATGCATTAATATATGTGTTGTGTTCGCCAATCTCCCAGGGACTGGGGCGATGTCTTCTGCTGTCAACCTCTACCCCTGAGAACTGACTGGGTTTTATACAAACATCCCAGTGGGAGAGGGAGGGAGGGAGGCTCAGATATAACCTGCATTCTCTTATTTGAAGAATGGAGCTTTTAAATGTCTTGCCCAAAACGATGGAAGATATCTCTACTACTAGAAACACTTCTTTAAGACTGTGATGGTTAAATACAAATCTGTGTAACTGTTTACGGAAAATCATTCCGTAATAATGTATGGAGAATAGCCCTTAAAATACTATTCTAAGGTTGATTTACATTTTTTAATTAGTGTTCACACATTATAAGTAGTTCATTGATTTATTAATTATTGTATTTATTGCATTATTTGAAGTATATGATGTTTCCAAGCTTGTCATATGTAAATATGTAGCCCTTTATTTAAATATCATTGCATTTTGGACAAGATTTGTTTTACTAATGTCACATTATGATAAATATATATATATATATTTATCATTGAGAACATTCAATACAAAAATGTGTGTGTATTTTGGGGATAAACAGAGACCTCTTTACTCATTAACTATATTTTATTTTCACAGGTTTTCAAAGTCTAAAACCAAAAACAGTCAAGACCAATTTCTCAAAGCCTTCAGACCCAGTGATGTTAGGGCCTGCATGTCAGAAACATGGAGAAAAGAAGCCCTGCATAGTGTATTCTGATCCCTCTCTACAACATCTCTCAGTCTGTGGCCTGCTGTGGCGATGTGTGAGTTTATACTCCCTCTGCAGGCATAGTCCAAACTGGAAGACGAGCTAACGGGCCTGCCGCACTTGCACGGACGCAGCCCTGCCAGCTGTGATCCTGCGGAGAGGATGAGTGGATACCATCTACCCAGCACTGCTGAGACCCTCCCTGCGCCCCCAGTGTGGCCCTTGAGAGAGGCCATAATCTTCTCCTATCTGCCTTAATGGTTCCCTCTGTAGATGCTGAGATGGCAGGCCTGGGAGTGGGGGCTGCACGCTGAATCTTACCACGAGCATATTGTCATTAAATTAAAAATGTCTGAACACTCCCTAGCTCGTGGCATAACTGCCGCCGTGAGAGCGATCATAATTGGCTCTGAAAACATGCATAATTGCCTTCAGCTGGCGTTCTTTTACAGTTGACATTGTTGAGGCGACTGCGGGGCGATTGGCGAATTGAATATGCAGCTTGTTTCACAATGGCAGTCGTAATTGAAATATGGTACGTGTGAGTGGAAGATTACATTAAAGCTCCTAGATAATCACCTGACAGGGGAGTCATTGAATCGACAATCTGCCGCGGAGTTTCGGGGAGCGGGCCAGGGCGAACAGGCCGAGGGAGGAAGGGTGGGAGGAGGGCGAATGGGGCGGGGGTAAAGGAAGGCATCAGGCAGAATTAGGAGAAGAAGAAAAAAAAGGTTCTTGGCTGGCTTACTTATTCAGAGCAGTCCTGGATTGCCAGCCTGGCATTCCTGGGCCCTTTCTATCACCACATTTATCCCGCTCCCTCCCACCCTCCCTATTCTCTCTTAGATGCTCACCCCTCCACTGCTTTGAGTACACCACTTCCCCTTTAAGAGCTAACAGATGGCGATGGCTATCCATTGCCGTTGCATTTAAGGGTTTTGCATTCATATTTTTATCGCTTTTTTTAATTGTGGCAAAACAGAACCTTTCGAGGCCATGCTGGCAGACAAGATTCCCTACAATCAGCTGAAATAGAGGTTAAATTAACAACAGATCTGAATTGCAGAAGTGCCTCAAACTTACATTATTTCCAATAGCCAGGAGGGGTCGATTCTACTGTTTCCAAAAAGGAGTCCAATTGAATAGAAGTCCATGAGAAAATGACTCACTTGTCACTTGGTAAATTGCCTTGGTACATTTTTTCAAACCAATAATCTCTATTTATAGTTTTAAGTCTTTTTCAAAACAACAGGGTTTTCATTTAGTACATTAGGGTCCCATTTAGAGTAAAATACATGATAAAACAATTAATATAAATAAGGGTGTTGCTAACTTGTGATTGACACGTTGTACGATCTTGATGCTTTACATTACATGTTTAGTGTTGGAACTTTAACCCTTTTACAGTGTGATTTCAGTTCAGTTCAATTTTCAACATTCAGTTGCCTTGACACCACCACTTTGTGTCACTGCTGGTTCAAAATAACCAAGATGGGGATGGCTTAATTCAAGGCACCAAAACATAGTACCTTAACCACTTTGTGATGATACTGTGTGGGGAATTGTGTTGGTACTGATTGATGATTTTTGGATTTGGTGCTGCTGATAATATTTGGTTCACCTGTGTTGAATCCTTTTGAATAAAGAATGCATTCAATTCTACCATTCTATGACTCAAACTAGCATATCAATGTTTTAATTTCTCTGAAACTCTCTCACACCATTTTTCGTGACAGTCCTTTCACTTCCTCAGCCTAATAGACAGCAGGAAGGGAAGTGTTTATTTCAAAACACACACAAACAGACACACACACACATTAGGCACATTACTGGAAAATTGATGCACAAAAGAAAAGAAAAGATGCTCATCCTCTCCTCTCCAATGCACACCGTAGACTATCAGTGCCGCTGTTGTTGCTGAGGTAAAAAACCTTGCAGGTGCCTCCTCTCTTTAATCTACTTCTCCCTTCACCATTATCTTATATTTGGGTATAAACACACAGACTGTGCAACCTGATAATATGCAATTAAAAACAAAGATCATTAAAAAGTTATTGGTGTCTGCCTAATTACTATAACTTTACCCCCCTTATAATGAGCGTGCATGGGTATTGATTCGAAGCAAATCTCCCTTTCCTCCTGGAAAAAAGCAGGTAGTTACTTTGTGTTAAATCATTAATATAGTAATGATTTTTCCAGAACACTCTCAATTAAGACCAGAACAGAAAATGACCCAGGAGACTCGAAGCTCACGCTCTTAAAAGTGTGATGTTCCAAATATATCCTGGCTTTCTCTCACCAGAGAATATGGATAGGGCCGAGCCGTGTCTCTGAATCATTTAAAATGGAGCTTGTTGATTAGGATGTGTGTAGATTTGTTTCTGTGTTAAAGGTCTGCAACTTTAATGTAATACAGTATGTACAAATACACTGCACTGCATGAACAAGCAATAGAAAGTAATGCAGTTGTCCAGTTTGACCTCCAGTAGGTGGTGATACACAAAAAGTGTCAGGATGAAAAATGAATGGAAAACATTCATATTTAAAAGAAAGAAAGGAAAACATTTCAATGCAACTGTTGTAAATATAATTGTACACTATTTATTCAAAAGTTAAAACAATCCTCAATATACCCATACATCTAAATTAAGGGCAGGCTTATACTGTTATGATGAACCCTGAATCCTATAACTTTACATTAGTTTGCTGATGATGAATATTACCTACATACTTAATTATTAAATACTTAAATATTAACCCTTGTGTTGTGTTCGAAAGCTGTTACCATTCATGTTGTTCGCGGTTCAATTTTGAACCATGATTTATTTCAGTCCAAAACACACAAAAAATGACTATCATCCAATATTGTTTTAACTACATTATAACTAACTTATAATGCATTCATAACCGTACGATCCTGTTGTAATTGTATTGTATGGCCCGAAAACACATTACACCACATATTGCACACGTGCATGTGTGTGTTCAGGTTCAAGTGTTAGTGTACATATTCTTTCTGAAAGGTTGAGTTCCCGTGGGGGGAGGGGGGCAGAGGGATGGGAGACCAGGTGCATGTTGCGAAAAATTATTGTTACAGTGGATGAAGGGGGTGGGGTTGGGGTGTCTAAAGTCAAAGATGAATTTTGATTGGGCAACATTTGACCCCAAGTCACCTACAACAATTCGGCTGGGTCTTCCCAGACCCGAACACCAAATGATACACTTTTTTTTAGAGACATTCAGACTTGGCTAAGATTGTCAAAATAAGTTTTGTAGTGTTTATATAGCTGTTGTGGAAGAGATCATGAAGCCTTGTTCCGATAAAAAAACTAGAGCATAGTTATTATATAATGTTGACTTGAAACACAACATAAGGATTAAATAAATGCATATAATATAAATTGATATGAACCAAAAAAGGATGGTTGCATCTTTTCATAAATCACAAGACTTATAAAAGGTGTGTAAAGATTAAAAGATAAGCAAATTGTTTCTTTGCATTATACATTGAAATTGACCAGTGGACCGTTTGTAAATCCCAAAACAGACAACATACCAACTGTATAATAGCTGTTAGACATTGGTGGATGTTTTTTTAGATCTTTTACTCAAGTAAAATTTGAAATACTAGTGTTAACATATGAATTAATTCAATGTCCTGAAATTAAAGTCTAAAAGCATTACCATGAACATATTATTGAAGTGCCATTACATTAAGAATAGCCAATTTCAGAAATATATAATATAATTGGATTATAATTAGAGATGCATTGCGGCTGATTGATTACACTTTACTTTTGAAACTGGTAAAGGTGAAGCTGATTTTAATTACTTTTGTATTAGTCATCTGCATCTGCAAAGTAAATAAAGCTGTCAAATAAGATTACAATATTTTCCAAGAAAAGCGAATGGACTATAAATATGAAATAATGTACAAGTAGCTCCAAAGTGCAACAAATCAAAAATATTAAAGTAAATGTAATTACGTTGAGTTGCATTCCACAACTTGTGTTAGCTAGGTAGCATCAATTAGCTTCACCCAATAATTATATTAACTTAAAGGGGACTTATCATGCAAAATGCATTTTGTGATGTCTTTTATACATAAATATGTGTCCCAGGTGTGTCGGGGAACTCACGCAGCGTCAGAAAATAAAACCCTTTCTCTTTTCCTCCGTACCCAAATCTTTTAAAAACGGGTGTACAACAAACAGATACAGATTCCATCCGAACTGACGTCAATTTGGCGGCGGACCCACAGAAAGTTGCTATCAGAAACAATGCCTGATGTGTTTTGGACGTTATTGTTTAAATTAGCAATCCTCGCTAACACTCAGAGCTAACCTGTACTGTAGAGCACATGTGTTTAAAAAGCAGGAAATAAAAAAAGGAACTCACCTTGTGATAAACCTGCAAGAGAAAAAGCATTTGAGCTCCATAATATTTCAGAAATAATCCTTGACGTGGTTTAAAAAGGATGGCGTTTTTTCACAACCAAATTCAACTTTATCTCCGGTAGAATTCTGAACAGGCATTAGCTCCGCCTCCTCTTCTTTCTTTTTTTCAAGCAAAGGACCCAAAATCTGCCTTTCTCTAACAGGGCTGCAAAAGGGGGGTATGAGCAGTATGAGGCATGGCTACAATGGGTGATCCGTTTGGTATTTTGAAAAAAAAACTTCACAGACATGTTTTGTATAGGTATGGCCCTACAATATATTTGTCAAATATAGCATGATAGGTCCACTTTAACTTGGTAGCCTACTCTACTCTTCAACTTATTATTTTGTTCCCTTGCTTACTCTCCGTCTTACCACACAGTAAGAGTCAACAGCCATTTTAGCATCTCTGTAAGGCAGTACTTGTGTTTTAGCCAAATGTTAATGTGCTCAAAATGGCAAAGCTAACATGCTAAGATTTAGTAGCTAATGTCTATCGTGATTATAATCCTTTTTCAGTGTGTTAGAATGCTAACATTTGCTTATTAGTACAGAAGGGCTGAAATGTATGTATTTGTTGAAAGGATGATCTTATGATGGCAATTACCAAAGGCTTTACGATTCATTTGAATGAGGACCTCATTGTGGTATTTCAAGAAATGACAGGTGATCTCCAAAGTAAAGAAACATATTCTTAAAATGCTCAAGGTCTGTAAATAAGTGTTGAGCCGGTTCACAAAATGTGTGATTTTATTGGATAAGGACCTGCCGGTGGTGCTAGAGGAAAATACAGGGAACAAAACAACTCAGCTTATTCCCAGGTGTCAGGGTAAATCTCCAGGACATAATGGCCCTCTTCAAATAGTGGATGATAAGGTGAGAGCATATGAAAGACTTCCTGTGTCTGTCATGGTTTTTCAGGTTTGCATACATCAACTTGCTCGCCTTTGTAATTCAAATCTTGCTACCCTGTGATCTCTGGACCTCCACCCCAACCCATCTGAGCCCCCCTCCCCTCCCCAAAACGCTCCAACAATTAGATCATTTGTCCGTCTATTATCTCAACACCTGCAAGAAAATCTGTCTCAATTTTCCCCTCTGCTTCTGATCTGGTCTCCCTCCCGTCTTCTTATATGGTCCCACTGAGAGTCTGGTTTGGCCCCAAGCAGCTTCTGTCTCCGTCAGGAGGCTCCTGGGCGCTGCCATCCCACCATGCATTGTGCCAATGCCAAGAGTCTGTGCCAGTTCACACCCCTTTAGCACGGAATGCTTGTCGTGACCCTGCCTTTTCTTTTCTTTGCGCTCTGTTGAGGCCTTAGTGCCAAACACACATAGAGCTGAAGTAGGGATACACAAAAAACATCTCTTTCTCCTTCCTTTCACTCAGACCCAATAATATTCACTTAGTGAGGACCAGGAGGGGTTGGAACAAAGAGACCTTCAGGGAAGGGCAGTGATTCGTTGTCGTCACCATAACCACAGTTTACAGCAGCTTTCTTTTAAAATGCTTGACATTTTACTTCCTATTCCCTAGATTTGGTCGGCCGTTACAGTGCGTCATCTTTGTTTGACTCTATCCCGCATTAAGAGCCGTTTCCCTCGATTTAATGTCATCGCCTAGGTAACCAGCAGGTTTTGGCAAAAATGCAGAAATGCCAATTTGTCAATGGAATGTTTGAAGTGTCAATATAAATCTACCCAAAACTTACTGGTCCCATTCAGGAGAAAATGTTCATAAGCATATGAGAATTGTTTATGAATTACTTATAATTACTCACACTTTGCTTCTACAGCCAGTGACGGATTAGACAGAAGCTCTAGTTCAGGAGTGCTGAGTTTCCTCTTGGGGTCTTCGCTTCAGGAGTATTTTAAATGTGTCTTCAGCAAAGAAATACATACTGTTTCAACAAATGATAATTCTTAAGATTCAGTCAGGGCAAAGCGTTCTTTTTTAATGCATTAGCAATTGACACGTAAGAATGGAAGTAAGAGACGGCCTCAACGACCATATTTTTTCACAGGCAGCTTGTTTACACTCAAATCGTTTATTTTTCAGCTAATAAAAAGCTAAATTGTAGCAAGATGTTAGCCGATCAGATTAAGACCATCATATTTTGGCCGATCCGTTTCACATATTGTGCACTTAACACAGAAATCCAAAATGATCCTAAATGCCAACATATTCTGCAATGATATGAAGATTACCATTTCTAGACAGTGGGTTAGGTAAACACCATAGTTTGTCCCTTAACCAACAAAAAGATGGATCTTCACACTGCTGTTGCCACGGGATAAAGTCAAATGTGGGTCCATGACATGTAATGAATTTTTCTTGAGGATTCGTGACATGAAAATGTTTGAGATCCCCTGCTGTACATACTTATGATAGCTGAAGAACAGTGTGTCAAAGCATGGCATTTATGTTCATGTGACATTATCAAAATGTTCATATGACAGCACACCAATTATGATTCCTGATGAGGTGACACCGGAAAATATTTTGCACTTCCACTCTCACTGACATGACCTTTATATATGATCCCACCCTTTTTTCTTTCTATTCTTAGCTCAGTCCCTTCTGCTTCCATCGCAAGGTAAATCCCATTGGCTGGATGCTTTGCCGTTGAAGCTTGTGAATGTTTTCGCCCGTGCTGGTGTTGTTTATTGGCCGTCGACAGGGCCATGAATTCCTGGGCCAAAGTGAAACTCATATTGTTATCAAAAGCATAAAATTCCTATCACTTTAGGTGTCAGAGTAGAGACAAGAAAATGAAACAGGTACTCATAAAGGCAGCGGGTGTCGTAAATCAGCTGGAGGGGCCCGGGCAAAGGAGACGCTTGATTAAATAAGGGGAATTAAGTATTTTTGCAAAAGCGGGAAATAACATTGATCTATGCCCCTGTCAGTGGAAAGGTTTGACGCCATTGTGCATTGTTTATTTTTTCTTGTGTATTTATAGTATATCAACCTACCTCTGACAGAATGATATGAGTGAGAGCAAACACAGCCTCTGTTGGCTGCCATGTGCTCTGATCCTAGAAGACTAGGGACATACTTATCCAGCATTTGAGTTTCCTGTCTCTGGTTACCTCAGCACTTCAAACTCCCAACCTTATCCTAGCTTTGTTTACCAGGAAATATGTGAAATGAGCCAATAGGACTTCGGTTTTTCCTACAGTGCCATAGGCATCAAGAGGCAATTTAAGGTCGGTCAGGGGTGAGACACTGCACTAGTTTATATCAGGGTGCAATCACATTTCATTGCGTTTTACGGGAAATCACTTTCAGGAAATCATTTCTATTTTTCTACAGAGTGTAGGGTATCTATTTAATAAGAGGAAGTCTTGTTGTTAGGACATTGCAGTAAATCTCCACACTCCACACTGCTAGAGAATTCAACAAACAATCCTTTACTTTTGCAGCATGGTGCATTGTCACTTTGTGTACCCTCTGCAGAATCTAGAACAGGGGTACTCAAATATAAATCTTAAAGGTCCAAAAAAATGTTTCAATAAGACAAAGGTCCGTTTATTACGGTCATTCAAACTTTTAAATAATTGCAACAAGATTCTTAACACGAGGTTGCAAAAATAAAAATAATCTGTATGATCCCTTGATCCCCTTGATCCCTCAGAGTCGCAGTGTAAGAGCTGCACAGTTATGAATAAAGGCAGCTGCTCCCTCTTTCATTCAGCATTCCCATTATTGCTTTATAAATGTCTTGCCCCCTTGTGTGTCCACTGAGGTTCATCAGGCCCAACACATCTTCAATAAACTCCCCCTTTGCCTCATCATAAAAACTCACAAACATCCGCAACTGAGCATTTTCAGTGGTGTCAGTGGACTCATCCACAGCTAAGGAAATGCACTGTGCATTTTTTATTCCTTCACAAATCTGATTAATCAAATCACCAGTCAGTATTTATGTTCTTCTGGTTGCTGTGGAATCTGAGAGGGGGATTTGCTTGATTTGACCTGTTATTTCCTCTTTTTGTTTGATGGTCTCCATCACTTCAGTCATGCATTCTTTTATACTGCAGTTATTATGTCCTAGTTAAATCAAAGTTGTTTTTTGGCTGGGCAGTGTAGTTTTACACACCGTCTTATTTGACTTTATCAGGACTTAAAACTGTTTTTTGGGGGCAGACCCCCACAAAGAAAAAACATATTTACACACGTAAGGTCATCATCTTAACAGTTGTGTATGCTCATTCGTGAGAAGAGCATCAAGTTGACATGTCTATTACAGCTGAATGTGGTGATTACCATTTTATTGAGCAAAACGCCTCACAAACTTATTAAGATCAACAGCTTTAGTACGTTTTGATTCAATGCTGAGTACAGCCAAACTTGACAGTCTCTTCTCTGTCATTGTAGACCGCAAATACCTCATTCCTTCCGTCTACTTGGTTATGGCTAGAAAGGATCCGTCTAATGTAAATATGACGTCACGTTCTCGTTCTAACTCTCGTTGTAATCGGAGCGGCTCGGCTGTAATCGGAAAGGGTCGGGGTGGGCGGGACGCGGGAAGAGACGTCGTTCTAACTCTCGTTGTAATCAGAGCAGTGGTAACCACTCAAAGTCCTCAAGAGATAGGAAACGACAGCAGTGTGGGACCTTATTGCGGGAAATTACTGAGCACACATACCACCTACAGGATGAGACGTTCATGTGTACAGTGATATGAAGACTAAATGATCTTTTGGAGGACGTAAAGCAACACACCCCACATGACAGTAGTCTTCCTCTCACCTTCACGCCCCCCAAACACAAAAGGCAGAAGAGGACCATAACACCTCTCAGTACCAGCCATCGTAGACACCCCTTTTCAGGCCGGGTGGGTCATAAAGCTGAGGTCATGAGATCCAACTACAGAGTGGACAGCTTGAACAAGATTTTAAAAGCTAAGTCCCCAGAGTCTAATGCGGGAGGAGCAGGCAGGGGTACGAAGAGGAGGATAGATGCTTTAGGTAAGAACTAAGTATATTTACTTTTGCCATCTCCTCTATATTCACAAAACACAGCCAATCATCCATTCCAATCCTATGTGACATGGCACAGTTCATTTCACTCCAATATAAATTGGTATAAAAGAGACCATAGTCTTCTCATTGTGCTTATTGCTGTGGATAGGTGTTAACTATTGTTGTTGTATTGTATCATATCAAAAGTTGTTTTCATCCAAGGCACCACCGCCAGGTGAATGTTGGAAGCTTGGAGATGAATGGAGCTGTAAAGAGGTGGTAAGTAAAACAACGTTTTTAATCCATTGCATGTGATTTATGTAGTTATAAAAAGTATATCATAAGCTGTCATTACAGTCTAAATATCTAACAGCAAAAGGAGGAGAGTCTGAGGAGGAGAGGAGATGAGGAGAACAGAGGAGAGGAGACAGCAAAAGGAGGAGAGTATGAGGAGAGGAGAACAGGAGAGGAGAGGATACAGCAAAAGGAGGATAGTCTGAGGAGAAGATGAGGAGAGGAGAACAGAGGAAAGAGGGAAAGCAGAGTAAAGAGCAGAGTTGAAAGAGAAGTTGAAAGCAGAGCAAACAGTAGCAGGAGAAGTAGAGCAAATGTAAAAGTAACTTTGAAAAGTATCAGCAAGACGATCAGAGTTGCATAATGTTATTTTGTTTTATTCGTTACTGTTATATTAATGTTGTATGTTAATTTTTGTACATAGGATAATAAAGATGATCTTAACCTTGAACTCGATTCATGACATAAAACTCGATTCATGACATAAAACCTTAATATCAAATTACAGACTGGATTCAAATTAGGATCTCCAAATGTGTTGATGTAATGTTTGTGATAAACTGAAGGATAAAGTGTTCTTTTATGTGTTGAGAAAATTCCCCTCCCTCTTAAGCCAAGTAAGGTGTTTAAAAAGCCTCTTGGATCAGCTGGAAAATACATCATCACAAAGCTGAAAACAGCTGTTTCACTTTACTTTTGAAAGATAAGACAGAGACAAAGCTACACATATATGATGATATTATAGAATATGATGCATTGCTGGAGATTAAACTACCCAACGGGATATAAAAGAGGTAAACACATCTACAGCAGTAACATGCAAC
This sequence comes from Notothenia rossii, assembly GCF_949606895.1. NCBI lineage: Eukaryota > Metazoa > Chordata > Actinopteri > Perciformes > Nototheniidae > Notothenia > Notothenia rossii. The sequence goes on from NC_136905.1 coordinate 29,519,670, forward strand.
ATACATTTTATTGCACCAGGAGCTATCTTGGGACTTTTACTGCAACAACGTTGACTTGCCTGTGAATACAAAATAAACCATAGTGTTGCTGATCTACAGTGTTGTCATTCTTCTTTCAACAGCAAGACCGCTAACAAGTATTTACATACTTAATATAGTTTAGTTTCTCGCCATCCCAAACGTAAACATTCAGCCACGTGACTGCGCTTCCGAGCCGCTCCGATTACAACCGAGCCGCTCCTATTACAACGAGAGTTAGAACGAGAACGTGACGTCATATTTACAATAGACGGATCCTTTCTAGCCATAACCCGTCTAATTGGGTCCGAATGCTTCTTGTTTTGCGCCATACCTTTCAAATGAAATCGCCGCCAATCATATTTCCACGCTCGCGCCAGGGCCCTGGGGAGGGGTTACAAGACGTGCGTCTTGTGCTGCATTCATGGCCGTATCTACCATTGAGGTCACCGAGGTCCGGACCTCGGTAATCTTTTTCGAGCTGTGTATACAAAACGTGTGAAATAATTGCACTAAACGGGGTTCCTTGTAGTACTTCCATTTACTGCCGATGGGGGCGCTGCATAACTACGTAGCCTTGATTAAAGCAAACAGAAGAAGACGACATGTATCAACAAACCACCTTAGCCCGGGCTTGTACCAGAGCAGCGAAGGAGTGATGAGGTATCGACAGATCTGAGTCCGACGGGCTGCTTGTGTTTCTATTCATCAGGACATCATATGACCAGCAGATCCTGTGTGAACGCTCTACGTTAGTCAGTGGACGTCCGACAACATGCACACTAACTTATATTGCAGCTATAGGCTATACTTTGGTTTAAATTGCGTGAATAAACTAGCTAGAGAGCTAAAGTTAATTACATTCATCCAATGTCAGAAGGATTACCTTTTAACAAATGTTGTAATGCTTTTCTTTCATTATAATTTGAGTAAAACAATGGAGATATAACATTGTATTGTTTTCTTTTTACACTGACTCAGATATAATGAAAGGACTACGTCAGTCGAAGTTCAGCTTTGGTAAGGAAGAGACAGGACAGGCAGAGAGAAAGAGAGAGAGAAAGTGATGGAAGTCAGGGAGGAACTGCAGCTACAGTCACACAAAAGAATGTAGGCTTAATAACCCCATCTATCTATCTATCTATATATCTATCTATCTATCTATATATATATATATATATATATATAATCTTAATTTACAATAGGCATAACTGTAAAACAACATACATCTATTGCAGTTATAATGTCATAATAACATACAATTGTATAAAACACAATTTGTTTACATCTTTTTTCTCTTTTGAGAATCAAACAAAACAGATTTAAATGACAAAAAGAATGCAAACAAACAAGTGAAATGAACTGAATTGCTGAATTGCTTTTAATTCACTGGCAGGAGCGACAAGTGAGGAGGAGCAAAAAGTGAACAACGAGGGAGAGATTGAACAAAGAGAAAGAGTAGAGGACAGAGAGAGTAATGAACAGGAAGAAGACAGAGAGACTAAAGAAGATGGAAGAGAGGCTGCAGGTTGTGGAAAGGAGAGAGACATGGAAAATGAATGTTGACAATGTTTTGTGATCATTTTAGCCTCTTCTGCATGTCCAGATCATTAATAGTAACAATCAGCTGATTCTTATGTATTACACTTTCAAAAATAATTTATGCTGACATTGTCAGCCCACTGACATGGTTTGAAATCAATATATTATCCAATGTGTGACCCCCCACAGGACTTAAAAAGTACCTAACTAGATCATGACAATCCCAAAAATCTCGGGGGGTGTCCCCCGAACCCCCCTAACATGTTTGGACCTCGGTATTTAGGAAATCCTTGATATGGCCCTGGCTGTATTCACTTGCACTCGGACATTAGAGACTTTCTCTCATCCGATGAGCCACAACTTTTCTTTCAAAACAAAGCTGACAACTGGGGTGGCAGCTGGGGTTCACCCGGTAGGTGAAAAAACTAGGCTTTTTTTTGACAGGTTGAAAGAGAAGAGACACGCATTTCTGATCTAGAAGATATAATCTTCCTTCATGGAACAAGGTAAACAAATGTAAAGCCAAAAACAAAAAGGATTTAGAATGAACTTAAAAGTATTACCGCATACCTCAATACTTTTTTAGTTCTAGATGGAGCTAAATTAAGCATGATTTACTGTCTAAAAAGTGAAGGGTAGGGACTTCACTTGAGTCAGTATTTGTTGGTCTGGACAAACATTGAACTTTGAGGACATGGCTGGAATATCATACTTGAATCTCTGACTATAAGCAGCCAAATTGTATTGTTGTTATAAAAGTGGCAAGAACAACACTGCATGAAAAAAAAGTGTATTTAAGAGACAATCCTTCCCATTGATGAGTCCAATTCATAATCTGCCAAGTATTCCTTTTACCATGCAAACTTCAAAATGTCCTTCCTGCTTGGCTTCCTTGAAAAACAGTGTCAGAAATGCTTGACAGCTCATGAAATGAAGTATGACTTATTGTCGATGACACATCTCTCTAAAAGCAAATTTTGCAAGGAACCAGATCCTTTGGTCAAGGTTGCTCTCCCTAAATGTATAATTTCATCTAAGTCCCCCACTATGATTCGTAGGTGTCTGCATGGCTGATAGGATCTGTGAACTCTGGAGAGTGGGGTGACGACCTTCCACCTCATCCATCACCCGTTGATGGACATGGGAAGCCGGTCCCTGACAGGTTGGGGGGGGGGGGGGGGGGTAGGCGGGGGCGGAGGGTAGAAATGGGGTTAAGGATAGGGCCGGAGAGGGATCTCGCAGCATGGTTACCGCAGCGTGGTCGCTGGAAGAAAAAGGGGGGGAGGTGAAGAAAAAAGTGTGGCCAGGATTGAGGTCAGGGATATATGATTGGGGTATTAGATGGACCAAAGCTTGCTGGTTAAATGTTTGCGTGGGGGGATGAGATGGATTATCCCAATGTTTTTGCATGTGACGAAAGCGCATTACGTCAGTTTTTGCGAGAATTCTTTAGCTTTTCTTACATTACAGGTCATGACTAATTCTGGTACAGTTCTCTTGCTGACAGTTGGTGAAAGATACACCCAGACCAATTCAAATGATGAATCTAGTAATCAGGAGCAGTGTCACTCCATTGTCCGCATCTTGCCGAGTCGTAATGAGTCTCCTGAGGGCCACTTGTTTCCCATAGCCACTGAGACGAGGGCCAACGTCATCAATCTTCGGAGTGGCTGAAGTGAAGTTGACTTGTGTCTGAAGTTGCTCCACTCCTCTGTTGATTTCTTCTCCAGGAGCTCAGTGGAAAGCCCACGTTCCCGTCACACGCCGGAGAGCGCGTACGCCAGAGAGAGCGGGGTGTGGCTGGTTCACGCTGTGTGGACAATGAACACCAAAACCTCCAACTGACACGGGCCAGTATTGAGTGAAACCACGCTGTGAAGCAGGGGATGCAACACACACAAACACACACACAGACACACACACACACAAATGTCAATGTGGAATGGGTTCAGTGACTTTTGACCCAGTGATCCAGACGCCTGTCAACACCATATACTACCATAGTTTTGTGCATGACTGTGTGATCATATGTTTTCCTGCGTCTGACCTAAATGCAGCCTTGTCTAGACACCTTCTTTCTTTTTATGCTGCTGCATTGGTATATATTGTGCACCTCATGTCAAAAGTTTGCTTTTTTTAGGAAGTTAAACAAGACTCCTTCCCCTCTCCTGTCAGACATTAGCCTCATGCTTGGCATAGTGAAACAGGAACATGTCAGGGGTGGCTGCCCCACTTTACTCTCACTTACAAATCTGCGGTTTCACTGTTTATTTCTACTACGCTGATTTTGATTTCTTTTTTACGTGCTTTGTTTTGTTTGTTTTTCTATATGTGTTTATGTCTTTGCATACCTTGAAGGAGGCTATCATGTCCTAATGCCTAGATCAGCCTAAATCTCATTCTGTAAATAAGGATAAGCTGTGGTTATAACCTGAAAAACAACAGGGATTAACACAGATACTGTATAATATAATCTTCTGGAAGATTTACTCTCATTGATCCTGTTGTTTCTGACTTTCTTTATCAAAATATTGACTATGCCTTAATAATGGTTGTGTGTGATGTGTGATGTGGTGTGGATTGGGAGAAAACACAAGCTGACCTTGCTTGTCTTCTGCTTGCCTTAGCCTCAGTGGGATGGGCAGTTTGTGAAAATGACAGGACATGCCAACAAATTGCATCACTTCTGCCTCTGTGGCCGAGGACAATGGGCCACCATATGCCGAAGTGGGGAAATGAATGGAGCTCATTTGCTCTGGCACCCTGAGCCACCGCCCCCCCCCCCCCCCCCCCCCCCGACCTGCTGGGGCCTCCATGCACTGGGGCCGACACAGACAGACGAGCCCACCCTCTGCCACTGCTGTCCACATCACAACCCCAAAAAGACATCGAAAAAAAGTGCATTGGTAGATTTGTTACCTGTTTATGGAAATTGATAAAGAAAAATACAATAATTCAGTTATGTTGGTTCCTCCGTAGGGCTACGATTTTATTTTTAAATGCTCTTTACATGGAATTTTAAAGCTCCTGTAAGTTTTTCGGATTCATTCAGAAGAGAAATCCATAGAAAAGGCGTATCACTTAAACAAAATGAAACATTATTAAGAAATGAATGTC
>NC_136905.1:29524546-29719178 GCF_949606895.1 Notothenia rossii
CTGATCAGGCACTCTGCATCTTCATAATGGAGGTAATTAGCAGCTCAACGAGGCTACCTCAGCATTATGATTAGCACCTATTTTGGAGCACACTTTAAATCGGACCAACCTGGCAACCTGCTGTCAACCCATTACGCTCTACACTTCTACTAAAGCAGACATTATAACATATACTTATTATAGTGAATAATTAACTCAATACACACTGTAAAAAAATAATGTTTTTTTTACCGTTTTCCCCAAAATAAATTAACAGTTTTTTTATTGTATTTCATAATTACAGGAAATCATATTAAAATTACAAGAATAGACGGGTTTATTGAAAAAGGTGATGTATTTTAACAAAAAAAACCTGCAGAAATGGAATACATTATTTATCTGTTTTTTAGCAGTTTTTAAATGTGAATTTAACAAAACTAACAGTGAAAATAAATGATTTTCTGTTGGCAAAATTGCAAAATTAGCAACATTTTCTGTAATTTCACAAAAAAATACTTTTGTTATGGCTATATATCACTGTCAAATACATAAAAAATACTGTTAATACTCATTTAAACAAGAAAATGTATGAGTAATGAAATAAATATTTTGTAATTTTGCTTAATTTAACCACTACTTTACATTGATAAACTGAAAAAACACAGGTATTGATTATCCTATTATAGTAAAAAAATAACTACATTTTAACACATTTTGACTTGTATTACTTTGAGGATTGAATTGTTAAACATGTGAATTTCAGGTTATAAAAACTTTGTAAAACTTTTGAGTTAAATACAGCAAAATAAAAGTTGACATGTTGGGTGCGAATTCCTACCAGAGCACAATACAGATATAAAATTATGCTATAACCCACAAGTAACAGACATAGACTGTGGGTTATATAGGAGACATTTGTCTATGCCATCATAAATCTATAAACTAGCTCATAGCTGTCAGCATTCACTACAGGAGGCAAACCTAATGTGACCATTCACTTATGATTTCTAAGTAGAAGAAGAAGAAGAAGAAGATATACTTTATTAATCCCTCAGAGGGAAATGTCTTCCCCCACTCTGTTGTGTTTAGACACATTACACACACAGGGAGGATATACAAGTACTAACAGACAGAGTTCGGTGTGTTCACAACCCAAGTAACATTGACCTGTTGATGTCTTTCAACACAAGAAAAAGCTGTGTCAATTTCTGACATCATTTTGCTTTTCACAGATGATCAGATATGTGATCCGTAGCGATTGCTACGACTGCACCGTTTTTGTTAGGAAAGTAGCTTTTAGAAATGTATCAATGGACTACAATGTGTGACTTTAACTCAATATTTAAAATTCAGAGTGATTGGCACACAGTATGCAAAAAACATATTGAGTTTCACTGTAAGTAAAATGAAAGGATCTAGTAGTTAAATAACATTAGCATCCTTCCCTAGGCCTTATCACACTAACATATACAATATATTCCATAACATTGAACATGCGAGCAAGCACTAACAGCCAGACTCTGAATATCAAAACCTGGTTGGCAGTTGGTGCTACCACTATGCTTAATTGATATTAGCATTGCAATTACAGTAAAACAAACAACCTATGGTGTCCTTATCATATTGAAAGAATAGGCCTTCACCAAAGCAACCCGGTATCACGGCAAGACGTGAACAAGTGACGATTAACCATGCTGGGAGACGTGAAGATGTCACGATTTCGTCCCTTCAAACGTGACAGTTACACAGTATTGTTAACCCATGTTAACCAGTGGAGAAATACCCGGAAATGCCAAGCAAATGCTACCCCGACGGTCGGTTGTTATTGTCAATATTCATATAATAATGATTTATTTTTTAATAGTCACACTCGATTACTACGATTTTCTTGTTGCCCCAGCTGGTCAAAACCTCTTTTAGCAGAAACAAAGGCTACTTTAATGTATTAAATCGATGTTAATCCATGCGTGTGGAATTAACGGACATGACGTTGTGCGATTGCGTTGCCAGGCAACAGCTTCGGTTCATGTTAGTTTACAAACTCTTCAACTACAACCACAGTTATATTTAAAAACATGTTAGAAGGCCTCACGAAATACTTTAATGTAAATTAAAATGTAAATGTGAAGGAATGTTTGTATAACAAAATACATCCGTCAAAAAACGAAACCGGAAACAGACGTAGGCAAGATCCTCAGCTCGATAATTGGATGGTTTATGCCATGTGAAATGTGAAATCTGAAAACATTTTTTAAAAATAAAATAATACTTTATTCTGAGTGTGCTTGCTTTTCTCTTTGAAAGTCATCACATAACGGCATTGTAATACATGGTTCGGCTGCATTAAATATTACATATCTGCCGTAGATCTCTATTTATAGAGCCCTGCTGAGAAGACTTCTAGACAAACAGGAAGAACTGCCGCCAAAACTGAAAACGTCACGTGGATAATAAATATGTAAGCAATTAAACAACATCTTACATTTCTTTTCACACAATACGTCTCCTTGCAGTATCAACACTAACTTGGCTGACTTTTATATTTGATCCAATTGGTAGATAGGCTGTATTTACACCATAACGGTGCACAGCTGATAGAAAGGGACACCTATACCTTATTCACACCAACGCAACTCCGGTTCAAGCTCCGTGCTAGAGCTTTTCAGGTTCAGAACCGGTTCTTCGGTTTAGCTCCGGCTCTTTTCACACTGCCCAGAGTCCGACTGGTGCTGCGTCATTGCGTCATCGTTTGCGTCATCGTTTGCGTCATGACGTAACCGTGTGCGTGCCTACTTGCTAAAGCCAAACCGCGCGGAAACCCCTCACAGCTCACACTGACAACAATGGCCGATTGTGCTTCAGCTTCCTCTGTACCTCTTTGGAAGACCAGATTCCCAGTAGGTAGCTGGTCTCTTCAGTGGACCACTGCTGCTTGTTAAGTTTCTCCATCGTTGTGTACAAACTGGATAAAATGCAGGCTTTTTGTTGTTGTTCAGGAGTTGATCCCGCTCCTGCCCTGTCCCTGCCCCCGCCTTGACGTAAGCGTGACGTATGTGGTGCTTTTGCTCTGGCCGGACAAGTTTTTGGTGCTCGAAATGAACCGGATTCCGGAGTTAAGAGGCTGCTCCGCTGCGGTGTGAAGAGGAAAACCCGGTGCTTTTCAAGCTCCAGCTCCGAACCAGCCCTGAAACACCGTTGGTTTGAATGAGGTACTAGTGGTTAAAGCACATTATTGAATTTTATTATTTGTATTATTACTTTTTACATGTCACTTTATTCAGCTTAGTTATTTATTCAGTTATTTTATTACTGGTACTGCTAATTGCACTATGCGTCTTGTTGTATATTGTATATACATATGTATTTACTACTACTACTTACACAATTGAGGGTTATAGCTTTGTGTCAGTTCATATGTCAGACATTTCTTGTAAAAATGTGTAAAAGAATGTGATAGTTAATGTAAACTAAGGCTTTTGCAAATTTAAATGACGTTCTTTTCTTTGTGTTTTACTTGTAAATGGTCATAGATATACGGTACTTTTTTGTAATAATAAAAGTCATTTTCCGTATTTTTGCTTTTCTTTATCATTTTTAAAGATTATTCCGTTTTCTAGAGGTGTATGATTCTACTCTAACAAATAATATATGTTAAAAATAACTTTTTTGCCCTGGTTCTCAAAGGAGCACCTGGAGATGTTGCGTGGCGCGCATCCTTAAAATGAAATAAACTGGACCTTTTGAGGGGTACTTGACTTTATGAACGGGGGGGGGGTAGGTGCGCTAGTTAGCACACAGCAGGGTTACTTTGCGGAGCGCATAAAACAGACCCTTCACGCGATAGCGAGGGGTAGAGCGAGGGATCGCAGATGCCGTCGTGCTTCTGGACAGATTAAAACAATTAAATCTAAATAGCTTGCGAATTATACTTTGGCGGCCGTTAACATACCTGTGCGGCCTGCCCAAGTAAAGTCTATGTGTGGGAAACCCTGCTATCTTACCAGTTCTTATGCAACTTGCAAATCTCTCTCTCTCTCTTTTCTATCTCTCTTTTCTCTCTCTCTCTCTTCTCTCATCTCTCTTTTCTCTCTCTCTCTCTCTCTCTCAATGTTGGTGCGCAAATGCGCCTTTTTTCAAATGATCCGGTGCTCTTTTTTGGCGGGCGGTGCGCATGCGCACCTGCGCACCAGTTATGTGCAGCCCTGGTAATAGAGGCTACTTTTGGTAAGGTACTGTTTTTTATTAAAAATTCAGATTGAACATAGTAAAAAACTGTAAATTATATTGTCCGTCCAACAATTCTTTTTTACTTATAGTGAAAACTACCCTTGGATGATGGTAAGGTAGACTAAAAGCTTGAGGAATCCAAAGTACAACATATAATAAGTACCCTGTATCAAGATTGATGCAAAACAAGTGACATTTGACCTTTTTAGAGAGGTTTAGCAAAAAAAACTCCACCTCTGCGGTGATTTGGGTGGAAATGGGGGTTTTACTGTTTCTCTGGAACCCATTGGTCAATTTTGGTGATTGACATCTCTTTCTGACCGTTAGAGCCAATAGAATCGAAGGGGTATCTCCCCACTCACACACAGTCTAAAACAAAAAGGTGTGGGCTTCACGCACGCAGTTTTGCACCAGAGTGAAGGGCCGTTTCTCAATCTTGAGGATGCTGAAACGAAGCAAGAATGTTTCCAAGCCACGGCTTCGGAAAACGAAGAAGAATGGAACAGGCTAACAAGTGTGCCACTCTCTCTAACGGTTTCAACATAAACTGTACCGAAAAAAAATACCTCAGGATGCCTATCTAATTATGAACTTGCTCTACTTTCACGGAACACATTTTTGGTGATAAAAAATGTAACAAAGTAACATATTTACGCGTTCTACGCCACTACATACTTACATTTAAATGTGTGCTGCGTCGGTTCAGCCATTCTCCGCAAGCGTTTTTTAAATTGGTCCGTGCGCAAAGCATTGTGGGGATTTTAAGGATGCGAAGTCTACCCATGTGCAGCCTCGAAATTTCCCCCAAACCAAGGACACGGCCTCGGTGGAATTCCAAGTATGCTGGAGATTGGAACAGTCCTTCGGCGGCACTCGATGTCGTAGCATCCTTGAAATATTGGAAGGTTTATTGCTTATGGATTATCAGAAATCATTTCAAAGGGACACAGACACATTGGATTAACTTCAGCAGCGTTTTTATCGTTTTAATGCCATTGAAGACCACTTTTGACCAGACTACGACACAGGTGAGCCATGTTAGCGTTTTTAGCTACCTAGCGCCACATGTTTTGATGTCTGTTCTTGTTATTATCTCCGCGAGTTTGTATAATTGAGTCATACTGATATTCTGTACAAACTGTGACATCCACTGAGACAAATGTAACATTTGTGATATTGGGCTATATAAATAAACATTTATTGATTGATTGATAATGAGGGTACCCTTCGATTCTGTGTCACCTCACGATGTGAAATGATGGGTTGGATGTGCAGCAAAGATAAATAATAAGGTTTTGTGAGTGAATTTAGGTGTAGTAATCTGTTAGCATTTTTCGCTCGTTGTTAATTCAGAGGCTCAGCGTTAGCATTGTGGGTTTTTTTGTTTTTTGTTTTTTTTAAATGAACAGTTAGATGAGTTTCTTCCCGTTATATGGATATAAAACATTCATAGTTTATTAAATGAACATGCCCTCAGACACTGTTTCCTGCAAGATCTTGCGGCAGTGCCCCGGTACCGGGGTCTCTCGGGTTTAACAGGTTAATCTGCCAAAAAGGCCACATTATTAACCCGACACAAAAAGTACACTTCAGATGCTCAAGTTCCTTGACATGCTTCACGTTTTGAAATTTCACCGATATCTGTTACGGTTCTTCAACAAAACGTTCACATGTAAGTGTCAGGGTTTGAGTTTTTGTGTGTCTAGTTTTGGGGTTATTTTGCTGTTCTGTCCTCCCTTTCATTAGTGTCCCTGGTGTGTCTAATTGTCTGATTGTGTTCACCTGTTGCCCATGTGTTTCTCCTCCCCTGCCCGGCTGTTTCTCGTCTCGTGATTACCCCTCCCTGTATTTAGTCTTGTCTCTTCCTGTGTTCAATGTTGGTTCATGGTTTGTCGTTCATGTCCCCCTTCATGTTGGTCACAGTCATCTTTGTTTGGATGCTACCTCGTACCTGTTCTTGGATTCTTGTTTTTGTTCAGCTTTGGTTAAATAAAGCTCGCCTTTTGTTTCCTTTTGAAACCTGATTCCTCCTCATTCTGCATTTGGGTCCTATTTTTCCCCACCCCTGACAGTAAGAGGTGTATCTCATTCAGAAGAATGAAAATGCTCTCCTCTCACTGATTACTGCACATCACCATGGAAACCTGATCTCTGGACACGTCGTTAGCTCAAATATAAACACCTGTGTCATGGAACACGATGATGTCATAACTCCAACTGACATGCTAAGAGCAGCAGACTTCAGATAATGTTTAACACAGCTCCACGTCAATTATGGGGTGTCATCATATGCCGTTTCCATGGAAACGCAGCCCTCGCCATGAAACACGATGTCGCTGTAACTCCAATGGACACGGTCCGATCATCCCCAAACTTTGCTTGTATATCACCGGTCCATGCCTCAACAGCTCTATGCCAAATCTGAGATCTCTCCATAGGTTGTTTCCATGGAAACGCATCCCTCGCCAAAAAACGATGTTGTCGTAACTTATATGAAAATGGTCAAAACACCACCAGACTTCATATGACAGTTAATGGTCCAGCCCTCAACATGTCTATGTGCCATTAGTGAGTTTTCCTCAAAAGCTGTTGCCATGGCAACGCATCCCTCACCGTAAAACACGATATTGCTATAACTCCTATGAAAATGGTCAAAAAGTGCTCAAACTTCACGTGTGCTAACAGTCCAACCGTGAAGACGTGACAGTTTTGGAATTTCTTCAAATGCCGTTGCCATGGCAACACAATGCTCGCTATGAAACACGGTTTTCTCATAACTTCAGTGAAAATGCTCTAAACGGCCAAAACTTCAAAGGTTTGGTAACGATGCAGCCATCAAAACATCTAAGCGTATTATGGGGTGTCATAAAATACCGTTGCCATGGCGACAGATCATTCGTCATCAAGTTAGTTCAATAGTTTGCAGTTCAAATATGCTGATGCTTTTCCAAGCTTTTTTACTTTCTTGTCTACTCTTATCACACATTCAAGCCCCCAGTGTTCATGCATCATTTCAATCTAAATTCTTCACTTTCTTCTTACACTTTACATTTCAGAATAGCAATTCTGCCTCAGCTTTTCAGCATTCCCACAAGCAATTTCTTCAGGAATTGCATTCTCTAGTTTTACATGTTATCTCCCTATTTTATTTTACGTTTCTTTTCCTTTTTTAACGGACATTTTCTGGCAACCCAGCTGCCAGATGATTTTCGCTTTTTTACAAAACAAATTTTAACAGTACAGTTGTCCCTTTATATTCCTATTTAGAAGATGTTTTAGTCATTACAAGTAGTTTTTCTTTTAAAAGATCAAAGGTCTTCAAGTCCCATTAGCGGCCACTGGAGGCTGTGATTCCTTTTTGAACCCAGACAGGTTAAGTGGTGTGACCCAAGTGAGTAAGTGAGCAACTGATGACGACAGCCTGAAAAACAAAAAATATCCCCTCTTTAAATACTTGTTAATGCAATAATGTAACATGTAACGATGAGTAATGTTCACATTTTATTAAAGTCATGATGATGTTCAAAATGTTTGGTTTCTTGTAGACAGTCCTAAACTAAACTAAAAACATTTTATGCATAGGGAACTTAACGTAGACCACTGTTCAGATGGCCCATTCTTCTTGAACACCAATTGTTACCAATGGATACCTCCTCTGTTGTACTTAGGCTTCTTTAATTTTGGGAAGTAATACACATTTGACCCAAAAGCCCATATTTCCAACAGCCCGTTTTTCCAATATCAAGTCCATTGTTACGAGGTTCCATTGCTTCAGAAATACAATCCCACTGAAACCAACAAACTTTTGTCCGTCATTGATAGGTTTAGGCATAAGTTATGAGATCGGTTGTTTTATCCTGATATTTTTACCCTAACCAGATGCAGAGTTTGGCTGTTCATGACTTGGCCATGGAAGTATACAACGATTGCGATGACATCTTCGTATTAAGCATTTGACATGTACTTTTATTTGTTAAATGGAGAGTGTGTATTTTTTGGAGCATAGGCCTTCGAAACAATGGGTGATTTTGGACAACTGGATTTTTTTCAAAACATTTCGTTTTTTTAGTAATGGCATGGCAGGATATATAGATATAATAAATGACTTATGAAGCGATGAGGAATGTAATGATAAGAAATCCAGACTAAGTTAGGAGTGATGGCCATCCAGCGATGCGGCAAAGCGACCTGTGTGAGTGCAGGGGAGCTCTTATTAATGAAGGTGTGAGGGTCTCCATCAGCATTATGAACTGTTGACCCTGACAAGGGGAAGGAAGTACTTGGCCAGCTGCATGCCATTTTTCATCTCTCTTATAGGCCTCAGAAGAGAGGCATGGACAGGGGGGAGAAAGAGAATGGGGGACAGAGTAGACAGAAAGGGGCGGGTCCGATATTAAAGAGAATTTGGCCCTGTGAAGTGTGGCGAAGTGCTGTATGGAGGCCTCCTAAGCCATGACCCCTGGAATTTTAAAGAGTGTCTCGCTCACCTCGTTAATCAAAGGCTGATGCGTATCACAGTGACTTCCCTCCCCTCCCCCACCACCATGCAAAATCCCACCTTAGCCAGTTCCTCATTGTCATTTTCACAGGAGGTTCATGGGAAGATAAGGATCCTCAGGTTGACACCCAGTACATGGAAGGGAATGTTGGAGAAGGTGTCAGATTTGTGTCTCTGTGCTGCTTGTGCACATGATCATGTCAATGAGAGGGGTCAACATTAGAGGTTTCTCAATACTCAAATTTCCCCTCCTCGACTACTATCCTCGACTCCTCTTCTCGAGACTTGGTGCCGCCCACAGGAGATGTGAGCGGAGGACTGAGGAGGGGAACCGAGAAGAGAGGAGGGGAAGCAGAAGGTGGTTAGAGAAATGAGAACTCCTCTCCTCTGAGCGGTCATTTTAAAGAGACGTCCATTGATGACAGGAGGCACAGCAGCACTCTGATGGACAGATGTGTTCATGATGACTTATATATATTTACTTTTGATTCATTGACAGTGCGGTATAATGAGACAATAACAGGCTACAGATGCGGACATATACACACACATATATTTATATAAATATATACAATTTCAGAATCAAACAAGTATGAGAGCACTCTCATAATAACGTAACACAATCAGAGACTGGATAAATCCCCCCCCCCCTCTCTCTCTGGTTGCCGAAATGGGGAAGTGAAATTACGGGCCAAAAGTTGTACAAGTATCAAAAGTAATCATAGGACACCAAACCAACTGAGACCCGTCTGTCCGCCGCATCTACGCACTGTACAACACACACACTGTACCACACACACACCTACACACTGTACCACACACACCTACTGCTCCTAAAGCATAATCAGGCTACAGCCATTGTGTATTTTATTATGTGAAGCAATAAATGGTCAGAAAAATATTGACTCTTTGTTTTTAGATATCTACTAAACTACAGCATACAAATACAGACAGTAATGTAGGCCTGTTATACTGAGTGATATATATATTTTACACACTTCTCTGTTTTCTGCACGGACCTCACAGCTGTTCTCACTGTAAACATCGCGTTGCGATGAAAGCAGTTACTAAAATAATATTCAAGGGATGCATGCAGAGCTGTCATTGGCTGAGATAAGTCCAGCCGTGCGTCACGCCTCCACCGTTCCCGGAAATGCATCCGTGGAGGATGCATCAGTGTCTCCTCGGTTAGAGCTCCTCCAGAGAGCCTCCTCGATGCTCGATGCTCGGTCCTCGAAGTGCATTTAGAGAAATTAGATGTCCTTCAAAATGGCGCGCTGAAATTCATTTCCGGGTCACTACCGGAGGACCGAGGAGTCGAGGAGGGTAAATTTGAGTATTGAGAAACCTCTATTGTGTGTCCGTTTACAGATGCAACACTTTTATGTGTATTACACATTTGCTTAATGATGCATTATATTAGCACTCATTAAAGAGGATTTCAGAAATCAACGTATGACATAGGTCTTGCGTAGTAATACTGCATATGTTAGAACAAACCTGTATAAAGCATTTTGTGGTTCCAAAGGGAGAATAAAAACTTGGGGTGTGGAGTTGGAAAGGAAAAGACAACTGTTGGTAATTATCAATGTTGTGAATGTGGCAAGTTTGGAATTTGCAATGTAAAAATTCCCATGTAAATTAACTATTTTCTAATAACAGAACTCACGTGCAAATTGGACTTCAGGAGTAATGTGTTTTTGGCATGTGATTTCCTGTTCTCCCGGGCATCAGATTTTCCTCTTCGTCCTGCAACGAGACAGTGGTGCAATTTATAGACAAAGGTTACGGAAGTATTTTCAGCAAGATTTGCTTTAGTTCTACGGGACAAATTGTTGAAAAAAATAGTTTGGGAAATACCAATTTGTATAACTTAAACTGATATAATATAAATACAAAATCAAGTTTGTATGCTATTAAATTGAAATCAAACAAAAGTATGTTGTAACTTCATAAATGTGCTGTATATTAAGTCCTGCTTCAGTCCAGTGTCATTGTTTTAGCTTGCTCTGTTTGATCAAGAGCGAGTAAGAGAGAAAGAGAGGGAGAGGAAAAATGAGCCTGCCAGTGGTTAATTGAGCATACAGATTCCTAATGTGTCAGGCGGTGGCCTCGCAGATGAGGGATGGCACTTTTTTACGATGCATCTTCCTTTGTTTCCTCTTTAAGGCTAATGAAGTTGGCCTTCCAGTCACCACCTGGGCCAGCCACCAGAGACACTCTCACATCCCATTCACAAAGTCTAACAGCGAGTCATCATCTCCACCCTCCAGCCTGCCCAAAGACAAACACACACACGAGCAATGACACACACTTGTTTGCATGAACACATACTGTACATGCAAACACGTACACACCAATGGCGTTATGAGCTTTGTGATGTATTCACACTCAGGGCTGATGTTTACAGCATATTCATTATAAAAGCCGCAGACCTGTTTATTTTTACTGTCTCAAAACAGCAAGCATCCATTATCCAAAGATTTTTTTTCTTACATGCCTTTAGGTCACCCACTAATGAGCATAACACAGAGGAAACATGGAAGCGATTACACGAGGCTCGGCTGTTTGAACAACGGGGTGATGATATTTGTACCTTATGATTACATGCATTTATATCTACAGAAACAAGAGGAGAGGATACATTTTTTATCTAGTTGGGGGACTTCGGATGTTTTTTTTTCGAGCAAGCAGTGAATGATTGTCAGCCTCCCTTCCTTATCCTTCTATAGCAAGGTGAGCCTAAAACCTCCTTCGGCTCCTCTTTCTCTTTGGCTGTGGCGGATCAGGCCAAGTAGTTCTGATCACCCAAACATGTTCAAGGTGCTCCATGACCATATGTTTGCTCATTGGGGAGCGGAGCAGGGGAAGGGCTGGACTCCATGACCTTCACCCAGGTTGAGCAATGAATACTCCAGGCTCCGCTCGCTTGGGTTCATGCCAGGTGAGCACAGTAGTCGGGCATCCCAGACATGCAACCGGAGAACAGCTAGCATTTATGCAGGCACACAGAAGGTGGATAATGTGAAGGTGGGTCAAGTTACTTTTGGAGTAAACTTAACTAGTTCTCCACTCGAGTTTTAAAAAATTAGGTTTGTAAATTGGTATAATTTATAAAAAATATGAATATTTTGCAAAGATTTGTTGGTTAGCTAGGTCAATTATAACAAACAATGTTCTTAGTTAAAAATATTTCAGGCTAAGCACGACCTTGGTGCAATAAGTACATGTTTTAACATCTATTTTAAAGCTAAACTGTTTCTCAGTAGTGATATGAAATGTGGTGCAAGGGCATTGCACACAAGTTGCCATTGTACATACTGAAGACCAACTTCCATATCGCCTTGTTTCATTATATGATTTCATTTCCCTGTTCTGTTATAATAACCTATGGTAGAATTCTGACAACATCACAGTTCCCTGTTTTAGTTCTCTTGGGTTAAAGGCATGAGCTGTGGATTTATAATGCCCGGATTATAATAATTATCAGTGACTTTTAGTCTAGTTTTCAAGGGGAAGTGGGGTACAAAAGGAATATTTTAATATATATTTCATGTTTTTATTTTATGTATCAAATATATAATAACTACTGTTATTACAATTACTATAATTAATAATTATTTCATATTTTTATAGGGATAGGACATGAGGGATATACAATAGCTCGTATAAGGTTGTTTGATATTTCTCTTTTTATAAAAGAAAATGTAGGATTACAATTTTAGTATAAATACAATAATTAATCTTATATTATTCAAATTACATTATATATTTCTAAATAGAAACATCAGGACAATATGAGTAATTTAAAACCCAACACATTTTATTAATACAGCGTTCTAAAGTTAGGTCTCTCCATGCATTTAAAACATAGAATCACAGTTTTTATAATTGATATTAATTATTTTATATTATTGACATACTTCTTTAAAAAATGTATTTCATAAAAAAACTTCAGTTATCTGTCAATGATCCTAAAAGGAGTCCCCTCACATTATTTTAATTAGTTGTTTAGTTTAAACGTCTTTTAACACATACTTCCTTTTGAATTATACCATCTGCATGGGTGCAAAATAAGCAACAGATTAAACATGGGCTGATAACTCAAAATGTCTGCCTAGTGGAGTCAACATGGAGATAGTTATGGGGAAGGAAACGCCATTACTCCTCAGATAATTTAAACATGTGTTGGCATTTATCTTGGTGGTCCATGTCCGAACACTAATGACAAACTCTTGTTATTAGTGGACTGAATCAATGCCAAGGACAAAGCCCACCCAAAACCATAATCCGTTAATGTTCCACGCTCTCTAACTTCGTATTACGGGGGGGGGAGTACAGTAGTACTTACAAAGTAGAATAATAGAGTAAAAAAACACTCAATTTCTTACCGTCTTTGTGCCAGTCAAACTTTATTTTCGTGGGAAGATTAAATATTTCTGCTTGAGAACACCCTTTTAAACTATGAAATGACTGCTGTCACCACGCTCCCCTGATTTTGGATAGATAGATGGTTGGGAAGAGGAGGAAGGGAAAGAAGTAGGAGGGAGGGGGGGGGGGGTTGAAATATATAATCTCCTGAAAAGAATGAGGCCCTCTGGGATTTTTTCTCAAAGTGGCCCCTCTTTGCACTGGGGCTAGGGGGAGAGTCGGTGAGCACTGGTGGTGGTGGTGGAGGGGGGCAAAAACATAGTCACTCTACACTGTAACCTGAGCCAGAAGGGGGCCAATCTGTCAAATAATTAGCTGTTGCCCAGCACAAAGGTTTTATTTGCAGGAATTTCATCGCGGCAGGATTGAATAATATGTCTGTGTATTGTGCGGGGTCATGGGAACATCATCTCTTACTGGTGGGCCATAAAAGACGGCTAAATGATAATGAGAAAAGGCTCTGGTAATTCAATTCCTCAAGCGTTGGTTTCCATCTTTTCTCCCCCCCACACCCCACCGCATCTCCTTTCCCCCCTCCCCCTTTCTCTCAGTCTTTCTGTCCTTTTCTCTCTGTTCGGCTAATTGCAAGGAACTTCATGTTGATGTTGGAGTGGCTTCATTCAGTGTGCGAAAATAAAAATAAGTATGATTTAAACTGCGCAATAGATAGTTTGAAACTTATTTATGGTTATTTGTATAGAATGATGACATAAAGAATTATGTTCTTTATGTCATCCCCTCAATCCCCCCCATTTAAACTCAGCACCTCCAAAAAAGGCTTGTTCTGGCCCAAACAAAAAGATTTTTTTTTTTTGTTGGTGCAAACAAGCAATACAAATTTAAGAAAATAATAAAAAGATCAAAGTTAATAAATGTATAAGCATGCACAGAAATAATACTTTTAAGCAGATTATATAAAAAAAATATCATACAAAACAAATATATAAAAAAGGGGCGCATTTTTTGTTCGCAAACAAGTAATATATAAATAACAAAATAATAAATAAATATACAGTAAATGAATGCATAAGAATGGGCAGATAAAAAATACTTTTTTATATATCAATTAATTTGAATACCCTCATATATTTAGTTGGTGTATTGATTCCTAAAACATGAATGAATAGATAATCAGTACGATATGCTTCCCTCTCGGCTCAGTTGTTTTTTTGCACATTGACCTCTGACCTCGGAGTGCAGCCAACCAGGAAGTGGATAGTGTTAAAAGGGATTGATTGGTTTGTGGTCTATAGATGATTGTTTATATCATTCTATACTGGAGGTTTGACCTTTGGTGACCCCTTCTGTGGACCAATCCGCTGAGAGCTGTGACCTGCATCCATTTGCAGCAGCGCTAATTACCTTAGACGGGCCCTCACTTTTTTTTGCGTCCCGGGTTGTAAAACGGAGCCCTGCAGTGCCCTGATTGAAGAAAGACGCGGCGCGGCTCCTCCACTTCATATACCTCCACCATATCCTGCCGCCCAAATGTCAAACACATTAAACTTAATGTACCAGCAAATCTTACTCAATTATTTGTATGTTGTTGAGGTGTGTGCACGCGTGTGTTTATGTGGTGGCCCCCTAAATGGTGTTCATATGTCAGTGTATGTTCAGCTGTCTGAGCACACTCAAGCATGCTGGTGTTTACATGTTAGAGGGGGAGAGAGGGTTTTTCGCCGTGGCACCGGCAAGTCCACGCGGGATGAGGTTACACATCCTGC
Source organism: Notothenia rossii (assembly GCF_949606895.1). Lineage (NCBI taxonomy): Eukaryota > Metazoa > Chordata > Actinopteri > Perciformes > Nototheniidae > Notothenia > Notothenia rossii. The sequence goes on from NC_136905.1 coordinate 29,539,406, forward strand.
AACACACCACCGAGGGATGAGGAAACTTGCTTTTAAGTAAAATAATTGGATTATTGCATCCTGCGATCACGCTAATTATAATGAAAGCAAGCTTACAATTTTCCAATTATTATTCTATGCCGATTCTGTTCCTCTCTAATAAAGAGGAGCACTGATGCAAAACAAAATGCCAGGACTCCATTTCCTGCCTGTGCCTTAGAGCTATTCAGGGATGAGGGACATACACACACCCACTAAATATCAGCCCCACATAAAACATGTGACTACAGAACATACACAGCTCCCAAAATTACACTTAATGGTATGCAAATTGTTGCCATGTACAGTCCTCTTTCTCTGAATTGACACATTTAAGAGAAGACACTATAGGCAAAAACAGTTTCCATGTACCGGTCAATTTAAAGAGTTGAGGCTATTTTTGCTTCCATAACATGTCTTTTAGACTAGTGGAAAAATCATTTCACTTCAGCACAAGTTAGAATAGTTAATGCCTAATTTACATATTTAAATATAGAATTTCTGAAAACCTGCGATGAGGGGTGGGAAGTAAGTACATTTACTCAAGTGCTGTACTTAATTACCATTTTGAAATACTTGTACTTTACTTGAGTATTTCCATTACATGCTACTTAGTGCTTCTACTCCACTACAATTCAGAGGTAAATTGTGTACTTTTACGCCACTACATGTATTTTGTACCTTTAGTTACCCTATAGATTTGGATTAATGATGTGGAATATAATCAACACTTAAATTAGACTTTAGTTACACCTGCTGTTTATCACAGCAGTATACACATTATTATTATCAAAACTAGCTGCACCTTTACTTTAATGCATCAATAATTATAATCAAGACTGGACTAATTAGCATAATGAGTACTTTCACTTTTGGTACTTGTGTAAGTGTATTTTGATGATAATACTTTTGTACTATAACTTGAGTAACATTTTAAATGCAGGATTTGTACTTGTAACAGAGTATTCCTTCACTCTGGAACTGCTACTACTTAAGTACAAGATCTGAGTACTTCTTCACCTGTGCCTGTAATACGAAAAAGTGTGTGTGCGGGGGAAAAACTCCCTCTTGAGGGAACTTTGGGATTTTAGCTTTTGCAGACCATTTACATGCAGGAAAACCTATATAACACTCTACAGGGAGGTGAAAACCCAAAAAGTACAATAGGTTATCTTTGATGTAAATAATCAAGTTCATGATGGTGTCTTAAGATGTGTACGTTATTCAACTGCAGTGTTTTTATTTTAAATAAACTCCTTATATTTATATGTTTGAAAGTAAACTAACTGTGAAATAAAAAAGACATAGGGGTACAGCGTGTGGTTTATTCTCAACGGTGTCCTTGGTTACCAGGCATCAAACCAACATGAGTCACTCACTCTGCCTCTGACAAATCATTCTATTAAATCTCCTCCCTTCACAGTATCTCCCACTCTCCGCCTCATCCTCCTCCTCCTCCTCCTCCTCCTCCTCCTCCTCCTCCTCCTCCTCCTCCTCCTCATGCACGAGCACACACACTCTCAGTCACTCATACGTCTCTCTGCCCTGCCTGTCAGTCTCCCACCAAATTCCCTGGATCACACTACATCTGACAGTATTTCATCTCGGATTTGAGGATAAGTGAGAGGATTTCGGTTCAATCTCTGAGCTTAGCATGAAAACGGCGCTCAGTGTGAAAAGCTAAGGGTTTACACGATGAGGGCTCCCCACCACCCCCGCTTCCTCCCTCACCCCAACCTATGTCGCTCCCTCGTTGTTTCTCTCCCTCCCTCCTTCCCTCTTTGCAGGGTTTTGTTGATTTAGCTGTGAGTGGCTGCCTGACACAACATTGGCGAACTCCTCAAGGAGCCAACCCCATTGCATAGTTATTCTATCACTGGACTCCGAGGGGAACAAAAAAGGATGTATTTTAATTAAGCAAAACCCAAGGGCTTCAGTATTACTATAACCACATAAAGGTGGAGACGGGGAGATGAGGATGAAGAGAAATTGTAATGTCTGATGTTAAACTGCATTATGCATTATGTGAGGTTATTGGAAGAATATTACGTTGCATTTAGCTGACGCTTTTATCCAAAGAATAATGTATACCTCATATTCGCTGCTATGCTTTCACACTTAAAGCATTTTGTTTTTCACTGAGAGGGGATATTTTTTGCATATTTAAATAAATTATGCTTGAAAAAATCCCAAAGTTTATGCCAGAGGGAGTTTCTCTCTCACAAACTCCCCCCCTGCCTGAAATGCCTCGATTGGACTCCTTGTTTACCTCTGTAAGAGGTGACATCACTATGTAACATTCACAGTTTTATTGGCTGACTGCTTCAACATATTGCACGTGATTTGCTAACAGGCGGGACATCACTAAGCAGCTGAGCAATCGCAACATTGCAGACCAGATAACGAGCCAGAGCAGAATGGGAGCTAAAAAGGAACAATAAACTAATATGAATCGGGAAATTAGCATAATATATCATCTTTAAACTATATATTTGTGAACCATTTTAAAATATTGTGACTTCTGTCGGAATTAGTGGGCTTGGAGCTGTTTCAAAAGTAATGCATTGTGAGAACACAATATTGGATTTGATCTTTTCAAAGATCTTGTTGACAATAAGCCAACATAAAGAATAACGCCAGACTCATCCTTTAAATGTGACATGATATGAAAAGCAGTGACAAACCCTGGATGGCCTTACAAAACAAGATGCAAATGTTGGAAGTTATTTTCTTCCTCCCATCTGCCTAACACTATCACACCATCCAAGAAAATGTTGTACTAAAAATAAGTCTTCCATCTAGTAATATGTGTACTGAAAATGATTTTTGTGGTGTAAAGCAGAATTAATTTGTGTCTGCTTTGCATTAAAAGGAACCTCTCGTCCTTAAGGTCCAGCAAGCATAACAATCCTGCTGATTTCCCTCCAAAAACCAACCAGGCAATACACCAGTTAAAATACAGTGCGGACACGGAGGCCGTTTCTCAATCGCGAGGAAACTGGCTTCCAAGCCAATATTTCAAGGATACTACGTCATCGAGTGCCGCCGAAGGACTGTTCCAATCTTCAGCATACTTGGAATTCCACCGAGGCCACGTCCTTGGTTTGGGGGTAATTTCGAGGCTGCACATGGGTAGACTTTGCGTCCTTCAAATCCCCACAATGCTTTGCGCACGGACCAATTTCAAAAACCCTTGCGGAGAATGGCTGAACCGACGCAGCGCAGCACACATTTAAATGTAAGTATGTAGTGGCGTAGAACATGTGTTGGTAAATATGTTACTTTTTTGCATTTGTTATCACCAAAAATGTGTTCCGTGAAAGTAAAGCAAGTTCATAATTAGATAGACATCGTGAGGTATTTATTTTCGGTACAGTTTATTTTGAAACCGTTAGAGAGAGTGGCACACTTGTTAGCCTGTTCCATTCTTCTTTGTTTTCCGAAGCCGTGGCTTGGAAGTATACTTACTTTGTTTCTGAAGGAAGTGACTTGGAAGTATGCGACTACCAGGCCAGTATTCTCGTGATTGAGAGTTATTAGCTCATTAACATATCATTACAGTAATCATACGAATGCCTTCACATTTCTGCGGTATGATTTACTTTGAGTTGGAGTACTGAGGACAGTGAATTCACTTGCTTGTCTACTTTTGTGTGTAGCTTAGCTCGCTTTCTGTAGCATACCTGACAGACTCTAATATCAGGTGAAGGGGTTAAAAGTGGACCCCCCAACCCCAACAAAAATATCTGCAGCATAGGTTAACCCTGGAAATAAAGAAATAAGGGCATTGCATGGAGAACCTGAGGAGAATCTTGAATGCCAGTTGCCGGTGGGAAAGATGGATTGCTTGAATTCTCCACCAATCACCAAACAACACATTGGCTGCAGCATTGATTGATGAAGTATTTAAGTCGTCAATCTCACATCACCTTCTTTTCTCCCCCCCCCCCCCCCCCCACCACAACCCTCCACCCCCCCTGAAAATGGCTGCAGAAAAGCTTTGCTGTGTCTGCAGATCGGATGAACTCTGACCTAAGGAGAACTTTTCAGATTTTTGGCTGTGGGGATCATTATAGGTTAGTGATCAGGCATAATATGGTAACATAAATTAGAATGAAAAGTTACAGGTGTTAATGTCTTGTGGTCAAATGGTACTGTATGTATATTTGACGTTTAGGAATTGAGGGGAAGGCCTTTCTAGGAACATGAATCTTGGTTCAAACAGAGGTCTTGCATTAAGTCTCTGCATGTGTATGTTTCCACCTTCCTTAGAAAAACAGTCATTTCTCAAACTACGCATTACGCCTCCACCTTTACCCTCGCATTACCTTGTAATAGCCCTTAGTATGTATAACTCAGCCCAATATTATTGACTACAAATCATGATTAACAATAATTTTATTGATAAAAATGGAACATTAGCCCTCACCTTTGACCTTGTTTGCAGACCTCTTTGTACCTCTATGATGTATTCAATATCATAATCATGCTTGAGTACACTTGGTTTGAAAAAAAGGTGGGGGGGGGGGGGGGGGTGGAAATCAATGGGGACTGCGTTCATAAGCAGAGAGAAAACATCACACCTGCAGATATATTGTGTTGACAGTGCATCAGAGAGCAAACACAGAGCCGCTGACGTCTCCGAGTTATGCTGAAGAGGCCATTGATCCACCGGTTAACCTATTCTCCTTCATCAGTACAGCAGCAAACCCTCAGAGGAAAGCGACCCCCCCCCCCCTCTCCCCCACCCTGGCCATTGTTTCCCTCCACTAATATGATACCCCCTGAAGGTTCTCCACAGACCTCCTTTCTAATCAATGCATGTGGTTGGTGGGATCATCCTGTCTTTGCAAATTAATGACTTCACTTTTTTCTGTGGTTTCATTCTATCGATTTGTTTTATTAGCCCATTGATCTCCATGCACCCATCCCCTCAACCCACCCTCTTCCTCACCCAGCCCCAACCCCTTTACTTCCTCTTTGCTTATCAATATGATGGCTGAAGGCATCCATTTTGACCAAAAATGTGCTTCCTTCATCAACTGATGACTTTGGGAAAAAAACAAAACATGAGTAGGTAGGTGTGCATCCTCATGGAAAGAGATGTTGCTCGTTATCGTTATACGTGTTATTGTGCTATTTATGCTATTCGGCTGTCATCAGGATTAAGGAAAAATGACTGGTTACATTTTCAGGAAACTTGGTGTATTAATGTAGCATGGACAAAGGTTAAATCCATTGAATTTTGGAGCGGGTCTGAACCATGGATATTTGGAAACACAAATTAAGTTTCATTTTCACTAACATTTCTTGTGGCGTTGGAATAATCGGAAAAGTTAGGTCCCGACTGGCGAAATCCATGTGAATGTCGCCGCAGTGCCGCAAGACAGTGCAAGACAGAGCAGATATCCATGTGTTATTTAAATGCTTTGACAAATATAATGCAACCTGTTTTCTTCAGTATGTCTCGTGAACAAATGAAAGGCTGAAGAATGACCAACCCGAGAAATGGGAACTTCAAAATGCACCCATTCTAGTTTTCTTTGAAATTAGCTCCAATAATTGAAGTCAAAATACATATTCTTATATAACTACATATTTTACTTCTAAGTAGGAAATACATTTCATGTTGTCTATAGGTCCAACATATGAATACCAGGGCTAGGGTTAGAGGTAATCTGCTTTTATGAGTTTAATACAACTGTCATGGTCTAAATCACTTTGACGTCTGGTCAGGGCTCGGTGGTCTTATTAACAGCCATATCTAACTCTCTCCCCTATAATTCCCTTTGAGATCCAAACAAAAGGATAGGAAGTGCTTTACTCCGACAAGTCAGACTTCACTTCACAGGAGGAATTACAGCTTTTCATTTTCTGTCACTGGAGCGCTTTAGTGAGGTGCCCGACTAGCATAACAATGTTCTTTCTCTCTTGTTTTATGGCTTGAACCATGCACAAAGAGTTGATTCACAGTAATTACATGTGAAAACACAAATACCGACGTGCATATGTGAACTCGCTGAGAGACAGACGCAAAAGAACACACATTAGATATTGTAATGTTGAAAGAAATATATACGTGGTTGGAGCAGTCAGTGGCAGGCACAAAGACCATGCAGTGAAACGAAAACACACAGAAAATCCCTTAAGGAAACTAAATTCAAATGTGTGGTTGTTCAGGTTAGCCCAATATCCATCAATTCTGTCTGAATCCATTAGGATAAACACACTTTGCATTCTCTAGAAGGTTGCATTTATATTGTTCTCTCAAAGCCACTGCTGTATTATTTCTGTCTTTCCTGAGCCAATAGTGACAAATGCCGTCTAGAAAACAAGCTGAAGTAATACTGGAGGCCGTAAAATGTCTGGCACCACCCATCCTCCCTCCTTAAGGATTATTTTGTCCTCCAGTCGTCTCTATAGTTATCCTGCTATCACAGATACATCACTTATTAGAATACACGCCATTAAGTTAGATCAAAATAGACATACAAATGGGGAATCAAAATGTTTTGTTGTATGTTTTCACCTTCAATTTGAAATAAAGCATAAAAGAAAGTCCCAGTGATATCAAAGAGGCAACCATGTTTTATCCAAAACTACATGCTGCTTAAGAAAGCAATACATGTTCAATAAAAGTTCAAATAGAACCAGCTAATTATTTTTTTTAAAGTGATTGATTAAACCTAATTATTCATTTTTGCAACCTAAGTGACCTAAGATAACTTGAGTTCCCTCTTGGTATTGGGTTGGAGACTTTTATGTCTTGATGTGTTCAGGCTTTTGCGAAAGGAAACTTGTGGTACAGTATGTGATGCTTTTTTCAAGGTTAGAAAGCAGTCAAACAGATTGCCATTTTTGGTCAGACTACGGAGGCTTCCCTAACCCTAACCCTGTTTTGAAGTCTTAAACCCATAACCCTCAGGTACAATTCTATAGTTTAAGATTTGTGAGACACATTTCCTTGTTCCGAAAAAAAAAGTACAATTATTTTACAACTTAATATTATAAATTCTGTGATAGAACTCCTGTTATTAACATCACTATGAAAAATAATACATTGCTAAAAGAAAACACCCCATTGTGTAAAGGCCTTACACAAAGCCTGCATCATCCAATCAGTTGAGTGTGTAACTGTGTGAGGGACAGTTCCTTTCAATGACCGAAGATATGACCAAGCCCTGACAATGTCCATGTTCAAAGATGAGAAGAGAAACTATCAAGCACCCCAATTCCCCAAACAAACTGCATGTTTATCCAGCTTGTGGGAATTCCTGTTCCTCAGGATGGATTTGGAGTCGTCACGACTGGCGATGTTCCCGTCCCACCCTTTCATGGAAATCACATCCCACAAAGATAGACGATTACTCACTTTCCTTTCCTACTTAGACATTACACTGCTGACCGGAATATATCTATGAATAACATTTAGGTGACTCCTAACAAAACTATGCAAACAGAAACGTGCAAACACGTAGGCTGAATATATTTTAGCCATTTAGTGATCTGATAGAATGGATGGTAATGCTGACACATCATCTGTTATTTTCTTTTGTATTTGAAGAGACACTCCAATGATTTTACACATGAAATATCGTTTATATACTAGTTCTACTCAGCCAACAAATACAGTGTCTTTTGTGACTCTGGAAGGGTCGCTACAAAGTAAAAAAAATAACAGATGATGTCTTTATCTTGGCATGGGGTCAGGAATTTTAAAGGGAATCTTTGTTAAAAACTGCTGTGGGATTCTAGGGATGCAATTAAATGGGGTGTGCAAAGAAAGACAACATTTAGTTGCATTGTGGGAAATGCAGTATACAAGGGACACCACTTTTTCTCCAGAATAGCTCTAAACATGATTACAATTCCAGTAAACAACTTTATATAGATATATGGGAAGAAATCTACTTCCTTTAGCAGCAAACAAACCTTTTGCCCTCTTGATACTATTATGTTTCATGCAAACATGGGATGCAGGTCATAAAGATTTATCTCTGAGATCTAATGTGGGACACTATTCAGCAGGTACGTTTTGTTTGATTTAGCCAGCGCTTCATCCTTACGTCTCTGTCCTGTCTTTACATAAATCCTTTCAGGGCTTCTGGCTGCAGTTTCCTGCTCTTTCATCTGGCTCCCTTGTGGTAGGACCATTAGCCCGGCCTGTATACCTGCAAATGTTTGGGAGGCAGCTGGCTCTGGACGCTCAGTGCCTACACGAGCCCAGGGGCTGCTGGGACCTGGGAACGCTGGCACTGAATACCGATGGGTAATTAGACCTTCATTCAAGAGCAAATGTGGCAAGCATTAGACACAAGGCTCTTTCCGGTTCAATTCATATCTCCATCCTGCCTTCCTTCCCCTACTAACAACTACACTACATCTTCAAGCCCCCCCCACCCCCCATTTCCTTGTTTTGTTTTTCCAGTCTTAGTTAATCCATAATCTGGCAAGATCTTGGCCTATGATTGTTTTCTGTTTTTGTTCTATGTGTGGAATATGGGTTCTAACAGAGGGACACAAACCTGTCAGTCACTAAGGAAACAATATGTGCAATTTCCCCAAAAATCAAAGCCTATTAGTATAAATAGGAAACTGCATTTGGTAAACCAGGATGATTCATAACAGCAAATTGACGTCACTTTTTTGTTTTTTTATGTGTTACTTTAAAACATACTTAATCAACACTGGCAACAAAATGCATAATATATAAATGGCAATAAAACGATCACAGCTGTTTTCATGATTTTCATGAAAGAGTATTTGGTTTTTCAAAATTTAAATTACAAGCCATCTTTTCATTTACTCATCAAAAAGCATGTCATCCAAAAATTCTCGAGTGCAGTATAACAGCCTATTTAAAAGCTTCATGATAAAAAATTATAAAACTGGTTTAAAACTGATAATTGGAGCTGGGGAGGATCCAAATGCAGGGACCTGCACACTTTTAACACAAAAACATGTATTTAAGGTATCCCAATTCAAGGGAAACAGAACAGAGCCAAACTGAACAGAACCGGTCAAAACAGAACTTCAACAATAACTAAACAGAAGGGCAGGATTTAAATACAAGTTGATCTAATGAGGAGATAAGATGCAGGTGTACAGGAGGACAGGTGGTTGCAGATTTAATGAGAAACAGGTGAGACTAATTAGGCCAAAACAGACAATCAAGAAAGGCAGGAAAACACACAAAGAGAGGAAGTAAAAACAGTCATGACACAGATTGAGAAAAGTTCAAAAATAAAACAGGAAACTGATTTTAGAAAATAAAGCAAGATTACGATACATTTGCTGTTATAGTCATAAACTGAATATGTTGATACAGCTCTGTTGATGTCTCATAATGTGCCAGTCTGTTTTTCTCAGCTGTGAGAAACATGATAGCAGCTGTTTCTCATGTAAGAAGAAAACGATGAGAGGCCCCTTCTAGTTTTGTGGTGAAAGGTGACACAACCCATAATTCCACTCAAACCACAATGTTCTTTTATCAGATGTTGCTCTTTGATACTGCAAGAATGGTTCACATGATGCAAAGCTGTCTCAAAGGCTCATTTGCTATACATTTACATTATTATGGAAGCTTAAAGAGTTCACAATTACATAAAAAAGAGAAAGTCTTTAGAAAAGTCTTAAACAGAGCATATGAATAATAATAATATTTAAATATGAACCACCTTATGGTGAAGTTAATTAATTCAGACATTATTCAACTCAACTTATCAATATATGTAACTAACTTATGTTGGATAGCAAAAATGCTAACAACCAAAGCAACAAATGGCTTGTTAGCTTGTGTTTTTGTTCGATTATTAGGGTAAACAGTTTGTGATAACTGCAGCCTTTGGTTAATGGTAATTAAGTTTCCTATTTTGTGATTTCAAACAGAGAAAGAGAGACAATGTCTTTTCTCTGTGTTTTCTAGCTAACAAGTGCTAGCAGCTTAGCTAACATGCTGTTGGTGATCCTGCTTGGCAACAGATTGGCAGCAGGTGATTGGTTAAATAGAATAGAATAGAATCAGAGGGATGAAACCCTCTGTAATGGTCACAAATGCAGAGCACAGTGAAATTTGGTCTCTCTTTATTTAACGTTGAGGGGGCGAAGATTGAAGGGTCATAAAAAGAGATTCTCTCCCATAAAATGAAAATAACATTAGAGGAAGATAACACAAATGTTTTTAAATCAAATTAAGGAAATACCATTAATTATTTTGTATTATTTCACATAATTTTTTTAACTTTATTTATCCATCCGATTATTTATTTATGACGTCATACTTATTAATGCAATATTAAACACTTTGAAGCTCCTATGTACGATAACTAAGGCAAAAACTCATCGATATTAAATTGCTAAATTCTACTTTACATAATATTTAAATATAATATGATAATTATAACGCAGCAACACGAGTATTAAATATTGTGTCACAGGTACGGTTGAATAGGCTGGCGAGCTGCTCCTTGAACTGCAGTGAATGGAACTAGAAGCTGCTTTTAGCGGTCAGAGAAAAACACTGGGTCCAAATTAGCATAAACAAGAACACAAAAGAAAGAGGGGATAGGAACGAAACAGAAAATAGTGTTGTCAACAGGACCCCCTGGTGAGGAATTTCAATTTCATATATCTAATTATCCCTGTCAGACGGAAAGAAGTGACAAAAAGCTGTCTTTGTTCTCCCTCTTTATCTCCCGCATCTCTCTCAATTAATTTCCACATACGAATATGACTAATTGTCTCTCTGCAGCTCTGCAGCCACATAAATAATAATTTTCGGCCCATGTTGGAAGGGGGTGGGATGTTCACGCATCAATTTATAATATTTGAACACAATGGATTTTGCATAATTCAGGTGATCACGTTAGCAGGCCGATGCAACCTCTTTGTAGGCATCGCCCTCTGCCACACAGTCTTGTAGCCCGCATAATACCTCTATACTTTTCCTCTTTTGTAAACGAGAGCGTTATGTCTCTCATTTCTGTCATTGGGATTGTTTCTTTGTTTAGAGTGATGATATTAGCATCATAATCAAAGAGGGAGAGAAAGAGGCAGCCGAGATGACTGATTTATGCATGGTTTGTGTGGAGACCAACAAAATCAGTCACTGATCTACGGTGCATTTTCATCACATATGCGCTTGTTAAAGTTTATTATTTCAGTCATTCATGTGCTAACTAACTGGAAAACTGAAAAAAAAGTTGTATCCCCTGACATAACTTTCTCAATAGATTTTCAAAGTTAGCATTGAAAGTTTGCCTAGCATGATGTTCAAATGAAAGCTAGAAAAAAAGCGCTGTGTATAAGATTTATAGTACATAACATAATAACATGATATCCTTATGCAAAACTAATCCACACAATAAATGACATGCAAAGGTTTGTCACATTTTGTGTTATTAATGTAAATAACTCTGGTTTAGCCCGATGCCATCTTAATCATGTGGTTTTCCAAGACTTTCTAAACGTTTTTGATACAAATTGGATAATGAGATGAAATATCTTGCTGGGGTTGGACACTCAAAACAACTTATCCAAGACTTCCTCATATGTCTTATGACCAGTACATTACTGCTGATGGCCAGTACACTACTGCATGTTAGCTAGTTAACTTTCTAAAGTCTTTGTAAGACTTTACTGTGGCACATAAGGGTAAGTACTGGTCAGGTAATCATGAAGTCATTCTGGTCTACTTTCTGACTACTCAGTATAATGTAGTAATGATGAATACAGAATAGTGAGGTTGTTCATTCTGGGTTGTAACTTCTGTATAGTCCTCAATCAGAAAAAAATCTGGAACTTTTTGAACAATTAATACAAATGATCAGTGTCCCTGATTTGTTTCCTGTTACTTAGTAGTTACTCACAAGTATATCTTTTTACTATTTGTATTTAAATGTCATAGCCAAAGAAACATTCAGAATACTCTTAATCAAAACAGACTGATTTACCTTTTATACAAATTGCTTTACTATAGGAGTATTGCACTCTGGTTTACATTTAACTCACATCACAAGGTTTGTGGCTCTGACAGTGATTGAATAATTAATTGGTATGCTATTCAATCCGAGAGACCTTGTCTTTATCTGTCTCCAAAGATAAAATTAAATAAAAAAATCCAGTGAGGGGGAAGGCCAAAAATATGCACTCTTGTTGAAAAGATGTCCTTCACTTATAGACACGGCATAAAAGCCCTTGAAAGGATAGTACTCAAGTGATTACTTTTTTTGAATCCATCAAACCCTCCTAAAAACAATCAGAGAAACTGAAACATAATGAGCCAAACATCCAAAACTCGTCCAAACAAAGCTGCAGTTGAACTGCGCTACTCCAACCATAAAAAATACACACTCATTCACTCATGGAGAGGAGAGAGGGGGGGGGGGGGTATTGTTACATTTCATTAGACACATTCTTTCTCTGTGGACTCTTTACCAGTTACCATGTCATTTTAGCTGACCACATTCTTTCTTTCTCCGTCATGTTGGCTTTAATAACATTCTTGTATTTCAATATTGAAAATATTAAAATAATATTAGTAAGGTATAATAACAGGAGAGGAAAACATGTTTCCCACTGTTTATGCTCTGAAGTATTTTTGAGTCATTTATTGTATCGTTATTGTTTATATATATATTTAGTGCGCATGTGCCAACCATGTAGGCAGCCTGTTGCAGTTTCTCTTGCTAGAATTGTAATGTTTTCTACTTTTAACTTTCTTGATGGATCATAGGCTACTTGTTATTTTTCTATAAGTAACTTCTTTCAGTAATGTATTAAGCTTTGCCCTCGCTTAAGGGCACCGGGTTCAGCTGATCGCGCTAAAGCTGGCTAGCATGGTGGTCGGAACAATGACTATACCCAGGGAAATCTGGCGAAGGACACAGAGGATGCAGGGTAAACCGAAGAGACCAAGGAGGAGAGCTAGGACAATTTATGGAGAAAATGATAAGCTGTGTCCCCCCCTCCCATTAAGGGCTCGGTAAGATTGCTGGCTAATGGGAATGGACAAGCTAACGGTGTTAGCTAGGAGTCAGACGGACGAAAAACATTATTTACTGAAACTTCGAGCCAATGTCTCACAACATGTTTAGGCAACAAAACAACTTGTTTAAGTTTATGAAAAGATCACGATATAGGCAGTGGCGCTGCAAAAACATCTGGGGGCCCCAGGCAGTAGAGACATGCCCCATAACTCCCCCTCTCGGCGGAGCGGAGATTACGAAACAGAAATTCTGAATCAGCATTGACGGAGCGCTATGCAAGGAGCCCTTAAGGGGGTTTCCCGACATGTCATTGCAGCAAATTAAAGGGGGTTTCATGTTGTCGTTGCTGTGGACCAATGTAATCAACCTTCTTTGGGGGGCCCCCTTCTGGTCCGGAGCCCCAAGCAGCTGCCTGTCTTGCCTGCCGGCAAACGGCGCCCCTGGATATAGGCTATTATAAGTCAGATTGCTAGGTGACGTATTTAGCTCGTGTAAGATTATTATGAAAATGACTTACAAGCGTTATAGTTGAAAGTGTTTGCAGACTCTGTGTACCATGTCTGACTTCCATCGAGGCAGCCCTGTAAATTCCAGCTAAAAGTAAAGTTACACTAATAAGAGTGCATTGCTCTTTGTAGGTAAAAGTGCTAACACTTGCATATCCAAATGACAGATTGGTTTGCAATACCAGCAATTTAACATTTGCTGGAATTAAATACTGTCATATTTATTATATTACTTTTACCTTAAGTGTAACTGTGAGGAATATGTGTTAAATGTATATCCGGCATGCAAAAAATCCTGCTCGAGGTTGTTACAGCAGTTGACACCTGTTGTAGTCAAAGCAGAAGATGGCATTCAGTTGCCCTTGGTGGAACAGACTCCATCAACTAAATTCAACCTGTCGTCCACATCCAGCTGTATAATTTGGTCACAAAACTTTCCATGCACACATTAATTTGCATTTTTCCATCAACAGTCAAGTGTCTTCAAAACAGACTATAACAAAAGGAGAAAAAAAGGATTTGCATTCGGTGTAGAAATAGTTCCAGGACAGGGGCTGTTAAGTTTTAAATTAACATGTAAACAGTTGGAAAGTCTGCCCTCCTACACCCCCCAGTCCCCTTCTCCTTAACCCCCACCCCTGGTTCCCTTTTAGCGCCTTGATAAATATACATAAAGCCCCCCTCACAAAGACCGCCTTGTTCTTATAAATGGGCTACTTTTTAATGGAGACATATATTTCCAGGATTATATCAGCATTCAGTTGCAAATTTTGAGTTGTAATACTCCGATTGGAGCAGTCTATGAATAAGAGTATCATTTGAATGCAGGGAACACCTGGTGCTGAGGGCTGGGGCTGTGAGGGGGCTTGGAGCTGACCCGGTGTCAGTGCCAAGGCTTCACTTGTTCCCAGCCTACCCATTCAGAATCTCCCTGCCTCAGCCTTCACTATGATACTGTAGACTGCCATACTCTCGGGAATGCCAGAGAAGTAGGTAAAGAATATTGGAGACTATATTACATATTTTAAAACATTTAAGGGTCTGGAATTCTATTGAAACAGCTTAAAATGTAAAAAACTAAGATGTGCATGTTTTGAATATTATACTTTTAACTGTAAACACACACACAGAGGGAAACATTCCCTTGTCCTTTTATAGAATAACTTTAGCAAAATTAGCTGAATTTTGTTTATAGAGGTTAAAAAGAAGACCTCAAAATACCCTACTGTTACCATGAAAAACATGAAAACTACAGTTTTTTGTTTCCCTCCACATTGCTTACTTGGCCGCATGACAACAGAGCGGGGTCGGGGTCGGTGGGGGAATGAGTCGTACTATTTGGGGGAGGATGGGGTACGGGGTCTATTCGTATGCACCCCGCATCCACTCAACACACAATCAGGCCTGTATTGCATTTTGCAAATTTATACCCAGGATGTTGGTTTAGAGTGTTTCCCTGAAAAAAAAAGAAAGAGAAGGATTTTTTTTCAAGTAAGTGTCTGCTTTCATGAGCAAGAGTGATTGAGGCACACAAACAAACCTTTGTTTCCTTGCTCACATGCAAGGCCCGAGCTCTGATTTACGCACCACCCTAAGACACATTTGCACTTTTCTTTTTCTTTGACACTAACACTGTATGAACAAAATGAAGGAAAAAAAGAAAAACATTTACTTCGAAATTTAGCAAAAGTGTGATTAAAATATAATTAATTTTGCTGTTACAGCTACACAAATGGTAGAAAATAAATCACCACTCTGAATGATAAACATTCTACACTACACATCCACTAGCCAGTCAAACCAGCCTCTGTTCTTTCTCAAAATATTTGCACAGCCTTATGTTTGCAGTGGCTCGAGAGCTGTACTCATGACAAGCCAATCTATAGTCAGACACAAAGAGTCAAAGTCAAAGGCAAGAAAAACTGAAGCTGAGGGACGTGCCTTTGCCCTGTTTGAGAGGCTAGACATTGGCTGGACGGGAACATTTATGTTTTCATCGTTGACCCTTAAACACATTCTTCTAACACAGTGTGTGTTTTACCGATTTTGTTTCACTTGACATTGTATTGATGGTTTTTTATTTCATCAGTTCGTCTGGTTGCCTTTTCACTATTCATTCGTGTAGTTATTTTTGTACCCTTTTGGTACAGTTACAATAACTGACTGTGTACACTTCCCCTACACTTGTACTTTCAGCAGAATTCGTTGCCAACATTAAATAAATTAAGAGATACATTTGACAGATTTCTTTATTTTTTTATTATAGAGAACTCAATAATATCGTTCTGGTCAAATGGTTTGAGTCAGGATAGTCATGTAAGGCAAGGCAAGGCAAGTTTATTTATATAGCACTTTTCTGTATCCGACAATTCAAAGTGCTTTACAAAACAAATTAAAAGACTTTTTAGGAATAAATACAGTAAAACACACTATATAATGGCATTTTACAACAGGCATTAAAAAAGCAAAGATAATAAAATAATAAAAATAAAAACCACAGGTATACAATACATGTTTAAAAGGCATACTGTAGTTCGAATATGATCATCTCAATTAAAAGCAGCGGCAAAGAGATATGTTTTTAGTCTCGATTTATAAATCGTAAGCGTTTCTGCGGACGAGCATGATTTGGGTAGTTTGTTCCAGAGTGTCGGGGCATGACAGCTAAATGCTGCCTCTCCATGTTTTGTTATTACTCTTGGAACCGATACCTGAGGCAGCTTGATGGCTCGTAATTATGGAGTTCAACAATATACTTTGGTCCTAAACCATATAATGATTTAAAAACTAGCAATAGTACTTTAAAATCAATTATTTTGGCCGACTGGAAGCCAATGTAGAGATTTCAGAACCGGACTGATGTGATCCACTCTTTTAGTGTTAGTTAGGACACGTGCAGCAGCGTTCTGAATCAGTTGCAGCTTTCTGATGGATTTTTTTGTCAGCCCTGTGCATACACTATTGCAGTAGTCGAGTCTACTGAAAATAAAAGCATGGACAAGCTTTTCTAAGTCCTGTTGTGACATTAGTTTTGTAATCCTCAATATATTCTTCAGGTGATAATAAGAAGACCTAATGACTGTGGCTGTTGAAATACAGGTCTGAGTCCATCATCACTACACCCAGATTTCTTGCTTTGTGAGTTAATTTGTAGTCTGCCGACTGAAGCTCTGCCATTTCTTTTAATCGGTCCTTCTTTGCTCCAAAAACAATGATCTCTCCTTTTTGTTTGTTCAGTTGGAGAAAGTTCTGAGTCATCCAGTCAGTGATATGCTCAATGCACTTGCTCAGTGTTCTAATCGGAGAATAGTCTCCAGGTGTGATTTTAAAATAAATGTGGGTGTCGTCTGCATAGATGTGATAGCTTAGATCGCTCTTTTTAATAATTTCAGCCAGAGGTAGCATATAAATATTAAAAAGCAAAGGTCCTAAGATGGAGCCTTGAGGAACCCCGCATGACATATTTGTCAAAGTTGATGTGTAGTTGCCTAATGAGACAACGTTTTTTCTGTCCTTTAAGTAGGTACTAAACCAATTTAGAGCTGTTGCTGAAACTCCCACCCAGTTTTCAAGACGGTCTAACAATGTGTTGTGGTCAACAGTATCAAAGGCAGCGCTGAGATCTAATAATACTAAAACTGATATTCTGCCACTGTCTGTGTTTAAATGAATGTCATTTAAGACCTTTACAAGTGCAGTTTCAGTGCTGTGGTTAGGTCTAAAGCCCGACTGAAACACATCAAAACCCTCAGTTAAAAACATGAAATGATTCAACTGTTGAAAAACAACTTTTTCAATCAATTTGCTTAAAAAAGGAAGGTTTGATATTGGCCTGTAATTATTCATTACGGTTGTGTCTAAGTTATGCTTTTTTAGGAGCGGTTTAATTAATGCAGTTTTCAGGGCCTGTGGAAATACACCTGATTGAAGAGAGTTGTTTACTATGTGTAGTGTATCTGAGGCCATGCAGGGAAAAACAGTTTTGAAAAATCCTGTCGGAATAATATCAAGGCTACAGGAGGAGGATTTCAGATGTTGAATAATGTCTTCCAGGTCTTTAGCATTTATCAGATGGAATTGTGTCATGATGTCTGGATTGACTTTAGGTGGAAACAGGGACAAAACATTTTGTAGCAAGAATCTGACATTTTTCCAGCCCTACCCAAAATATGATTTTTTAGGAATAATGTATTTATTTTGGGTACTATTATCATGTGGAAAACAACTGATATTGTGACCGTCTTACTTCAAAAAGTGTTTTTACAAATTTTGGGTGAAAAAGTCATTATATTAGGGATCTGGAGTTTGTTAATAGTGTATCTTTCTTCATGATATGCAGGTATTATTTTTGATTTACTTATTGGTTTCATTCTGTGTCACTGTTCATGGAAATGAATACACAGAGAAGTTTATTCATGTTAGTAACATGAGGCTACAGTGCTTGCGTATCAAGTTCACAATATGATATTGGAGGTCTTCGATGACAGTTATTCTGAAAATGAAGATGAGTCAAGTTAGTTGATTAGGATAAAAAAATGTGCGCAAAGTAATACATCGCATCATTTAAAACAATTGACACATGGACCTAGACGAGTACGCCATTTAGTTGGTGTGATTTAAAAGTGGCAGTCATTGAGAAAGTCTAACATGTGGATGTCCAAATGATAGATTTGTAATATGTGCACTACATTGGCTCATTGAGTTATATTTCCTGAGCTGAAACCAGTCAAGCCGGCAGGCTGCTGACAACTTGTTTACGTCAGTCCCAATTAATAATTAGTTTAGTGATTTGATCGCTTGACATGTGCCCCGGAAAAATGCGGGCAGGAAAATGCACACACAGTGCTGTTTACATAAATCTGCCATTTCAGCTCGGGTTGAGGGGGAACAGAGGGATGGAGGTGGGGGAATTATAGGACTCAGATGTGTGTGATTGGCGGTTCCCTTGGCTCCCAGGGTTAGAGAGTTCAGAGAAAATCCGATTACTGCTCTCCCTCAGGTCAAGCCTTCATAAATAAACAAGGGGAGAGCCTGAGGCACCGTGTTTTAGTATGATTAGCATATCATACAGCCTATCGACAAGGCACTTATCATATTACAGCACGGCCGTCCTCTGAGCACACGGAGGTTACATGTACATGGCTGCTGAGCATACATCTCTGTTCATTAGAGGGGTCCTTGGGGGAGAGAATAAATCATATCAGCACGTGGTTATGGCAGCGCAGGCATTTGATTCAGTCCTACGGTGGATGTTAACCAGGGCCTTTAATAAGCCGGAGAAGAGCTGACAGTTAGCCTCACACTGAGGAACAGGGAGCAAGTCGAGTGGAAATTGTGGGGGCCTTGATAGTGGGAGAGACCTTTAAGTTCTATGATTAAGAAGTACCATTTTAGGTTCTAGTCATTACCGAGATGCCTTTGAAAAAAGCGCTGAACCGTCAATTGTTGACCCCCAGATCCCGATTGTACAATTGTGTCCTCAAACAAAAGTTAGTATCAAGTACTACGTATAACAAGTTAGTATTTCTGCACAAAATGAGCAATCAGTATCCTTGGGAAACAACCTGCAGTGCAGAACTCAACATTTAGTTTAGGCAACACAACTAATAGGTACGTTTTTGGAAAGGCCATGCTATGGGATAACTTTGGAAGTCTAGGATCTTTATGTACTTACTTGGAGTTAGTCACATACATACAATGCCGATCGGTTTCACAAAATACACAACAGGGGCCTCTTGGGTGAAATTCCTGTTTGTTTAAAGGTCCCATGTCATGCTTTTCGGTTATTACCCATCCCCTTGTGTGTTATGAAGGATGTTATGCATGTAAACGGTCTGCAGAGTCAGTACACCCTGTAGTGAGTAAAACTCTTAACACAGACCTCTCTATGCTGCTCCAGAAAGCCTCGTTGGTGATTGCTCTTTTTCCATTGTTTTCTTCCTGGGTACAGCGATGTGCCCATACAAAAATGGACCCATTGGTCCAATCCGTGGAGCTCTTCAAACACACACACTCTCTCAGCGGCAAAACTGTGACACGCTGGTGGGGGGGGGGTGCTAATGGAGCCTCGCAGATGGGGGTGCTGCAGCCCCCTCAGCATCCCCCCTTCCCGCGTCCATTCACGATGTCTCGCTGTCTCGCAGACCCCACGCAGCAAGCAGTAGCGTGGCGTGGCGTGGGGAAAACATTTTTCCACAGACCTTAATAATACATCCTTTTTTTGGGGCGGGAGTGTGGTGGTCAATGTAACGCTGTAACCAGATGAGTGATTACAGCGCCCGGTATCATTTTACACACATTTGCATCATACAGATGCAGGACTTACACACGCCTGTTATCTATCCGCACGCACTCTCCAGCCGAAACTCTAATAAGCATTCATTCACAAACTAAATCAGGACACCTTTAACGTTTTACGTCCGATTCGCTCCTTTTTTCATCGTCGTACACAGCTCCAGTTTGGGCATTGGCCTGTCATCAGATTTATTTTTAGTTGCTGCTGTAGCGGAAGTTTAGTACAATTATTTTTGATTAAATACTCCAAATCTCTATACCTCCATAATTGCACTTGCTCTGCTTGCTACTTTCTAACGGCAGTGAGAGTGGTGCAGTGACACTATCTATCTATCTATCAATTAGATTTATGATTCGAAAATTATAAAAATAGAGTAGACATGTGGATATTATCCGGCTGAACAAAACGTGCATTTATCTAACAGGTTCGTTTTCCACAGACCTTATTTCGAGCTATTTTCCAAAATCCTATGGAGAAGTCCCATTGCTTTTTTGTCGAGGGAAACCGAGCGCAGCTTACTTCTGGGTTTTAGGACTCGTCACTGGACCACCAAGTTGATGCGATTTGATTGGATTGTGAGGCAAGGGAAGCCAGCCTCCTCTGGCTTCCCTTGGCATGGCCCTGACTAATCACAGGTTGGCAGGGGCATGACGTGAGCCTTGTCTGATTGGTCAATCTCTCCATTTTTTTTCACCAAGGGAAGCCAATTTTGGCTGGCCTCCTCTCGCAACAGAGAGTGCAATCTACTGTTTTACCATAACATCTAGAGGGGCGCTGTTTCACTCTTTGTAAAATACTCAATGAGAATGGGGGGGAGACGGGCCGGCAGCAACACACAGCGAAGAAGAATTTCCGAAACTAAACGAAGTGTTTTTATTTATTTATTAAAATTATAACTACAATCCGGAAAAAAACAGTTGAAGCCTGGCTTCCCTTGGCCTCCAGGAGAAAACGCCACTGGCAGCAAGCAGGAAATGAACCCAGCTCACACATTACATTACATTTAGCTGACGCTTTTATCCAAAGCGACTTACAATCAGTACATTCGACCAGGAAGATACAACCTTGAAGAAAACAGAATCATATAAGTACATCAGGTTTCATAGAGCCAAACATTTCAAGTGCTACTCAACCGGCTTTAGATAAGCTAGTCCTTTATTAGTATATAAGTGCTTTGTTAACAGTTCTTCGTTAGTAATTCTATCGCTCGAAGTGGAGTCGAAAGAGTCCTCGCAGCAGCGAGCAGCGTAACGTCCCGCCAACGCGGCACCCAGACCCCACGCAGCATTCTCATCTGTCTGTCCTTGCTGGTGTCATTTTCTGGTTGCTAACGCCATTGTAACACATATTCACTGATGTTCCGCTGTAACGGTGGTAGACCATAGTGGTAGACTCATCAAAACAGAGTGGGCGAGCTGACCAATCAGAGCACAGTGGGCTCACAGGGAGGGGGGGGGGGGGGGGGGGGGGCGGCAGGAGATCCAACAAGCCGTGTAGGACAGAGAGTAAATACACATACTATACAGAGATGCTGTATGAGAAACCAATGTGAGTTTGGAAAATTGCACAATATAAATCGAATTCTAGTATACCTCAACAATGGAATTATGATCAATAGAAATGGCCATGACATGGGACCTTTAAAAGTTAGGGGTTAGACTAATTCTGGAGACAGACAGAGCAGAGTTGTAGTACATGTAGGTGAGTGCAGTTTGATTTTCTCATTTCGACTTTGGACGAAACATAGTTTCTTTGATCTCGGCCTTGATACTCTTAGACTTGAACATTTCCTGACTACCTACAAGGACCAATCCATCCAAACTAACCACCCCTCTACTAGGACTTTTTGTTCTCTTTATATTGTGTCACCTGACTTACTTACAGGCAGCCCTGCACCTTTTGACTCCCTATTATGTGTTGAGAATATATTATAGTTCATTCTTTTTTAGAGTTAAAGGAAGAGAACGAACATTGAATATGAGCTGGTAGATGCATATTTGTATTTTGGGCCTGCGTGAAAGTATTCCCTCGCTTACAGGGATTGATTAAGTATCTCTTCTTTCTTTTTTTCTTCTTGTTATTTAGGGTTAGGTTCACTCTGGATTGCTTATTATGACCTACGTTTATTTGAAAAGTCCAAGACACCTTGAGTTTTAGTTTCACTCTTTTCGATCGTGGTCCTGGCTGCCTGCAAGGATGATCCAATGAACAGTGAAATGAAATAAAATGAAGAAAGGATGATAGAGGTTGGTACAGCAAACAGACTACATAATGTTTCTTTGGATGATGAAATTAGCCCAGAATAAATTATGACTGTGTCCTAAAACTGCGTCGTTGATAAAGTGGAAGTCACCCCAACTCTCAGACACGCTGCTCAGATTTCAATTTGGGCAAGCCTTTTCTCCTCAGCTACACAAGCTCAACTCACAGACCAGGGGCCACAATTAGCAGCTAGCCACTCTGACCAGGGAGAAAGAGCATTTGATATCCGCACCTAAGCCCTCCTAAGCCTGGGGAGCCGGGGCACGGAGCAGCCTCAGTGCTCTCTTCCCTCCAGTCAAGCATGGCCTCTTTAGGTGGTCCACACACTGGAGAGGGATGGTATATTTTAACTGTTATTAGCACTGTTTAGCCTCCCTCCAGGGGGCGGGAGTGCCGGGGATGACCTACTGGCTGGATATACAGTACGCTATAAGAAGTCACAATGCGAAAACTGGAATATTGGATGAGTGTTTTTCATGTCTTGGCTTCATGGTGGTGGCACAAAGCTGGGATCAGTCTAGGTGCCATGTCACCTGGATAATCACATCCACCACTGGCATGGATCTTTTGCCAAAGAGAAGGACATCAGGAGCATCATGTTTCAAACTTAATGTTTGAAAAATGTCCTTAATACCTATAGTTTGGAATTTTCTTTAAAAAAGTGATAGAATCCTTTAGGGCTGCTCTGGGATTCCAATTTGTACTTTTCTGTGTGTATCATCCCACTAGATGTCTTGCATATGAGTGTGTTTTCATGTTTTTAAGTGATGCCATCCCCATCGTGCACACCCCCCAAATCCTCCCCCACCACCACCCATGCAAATTAGAACTTCACACACGTTGCGGCAAGCTGCCGGGTGCTCTGTGATTTCACACGACCAATTAAGGCCCTCTTGGCAGTTGTGTGAACAGTTTCATTAGAGGAGATAATATTGCAAAGTGAAATGATAAGCAATCATTATGATTAATGCCCAGACATTACATTGCTCGTTAATGAGGTGTAAATGATCTCATTATTTTTTGAAAGAGTACAGATTAGATTAAAGTGGAGTGGACAGCGCTCCTCGGTGTTCAGACAAGTTAGTGTTAATTAGGCCCAATCTCCAGGAGCAAATGAGCCGCAACCCTTTGGTAAACAATTAGGCTTCCATAGCCTGGGGCTGGATGGACAAGGATAGGCAAGTGAATGGATAGATCGCTGGAGAGATGGATCTTAAGGGAGTGTTCAAATCTGAATCCAAATCATTGTTTTATAGCCATGTGGAATTATCCTTTTTCTTGTGCTGAACTATGCAAGGTTGATATTTGGCTTTTATTTGTTTCCTTTTTGTCTACAGCTACATAATAATACACAACAAAAGGGAGAATATGACAGTAACACGTTCCTTCTAGAAATACAATTAAAATAGGAAAGTATATTAGTACTGTACAAGAAAGGTTCATCCTTAAAGAGTTTACCGTGAAGGTATGAATGAACAATAAACGGTCACACTAATATCAAGGATATTAAATTAAAAACAGTTTGGTAACACGCTACATTGTTTCTTGTTACTCCCTCATGCATAAGTAGGCAATTTGATTTTAGCGCGGCAATGGCGGTCTCCGCCACTTACAATAAAAACAAATATATAGAGAGTGAGTACAGAATGCAAATACGTTTTGTAAAAAATAGGTTTGGCTCTATAATCAAGTCTTGCTTATACATTGTTAGTGCATATATTTTATGTTCGCACAACCATTGAAAGACCATTTTAAGTAGGGTTAGGGTTAAGGTCATTGAAACATTTGGCAATATAATGACAATGTCAGACTGTTGCACAATGAGTGATTCAGTGCCACGTGTCTCAAATGTTCAGACATTTTTCAGGTCTTGCAGCTACTCTCAAGGTAACAGAACACACACATCAGGAGCAATGAATGACATTTGAGGAAATACAATTAAAAATGCGGGACAACAACGTGTTTTTCATCTGGATATCATGCAAACAGAGTTTAGGCTATTGATGTCGAAGGCATTCATTGTGTGTCTTTATTAATTAAAACAATGGCTTTTTATTTTTAATTAAATTACAATGAAATGCATTCATTCAACATACAATAATGTCGGTACACTGCAAATTGTTTTCTTAAAAAAAATTGAGACATTTATTTAACTTTCCTTAATCAAAACATTTTCCTTGAAACAGCAACAGAAGCACTTTCACAAAGACACATCTAGATGTCTTCAAAGTAAGAACAGTGTTTCTGTATCTCATCTAAAGGCAGCCACAGTGGGAAGTGTCTGCCTCTGACAACATTGATTTTACCATCCTCTCCCTTTGTCAGAAAAGATATGCTTAGATTATGACAAGAAAAGCGACGCTGTAATCCCTCTGCCATAGGAGTTATGTTTTAGAGACATCAAGCCCTTATCGGTGATTGATAACGCTTAACTCAAAAACATATAGAAGCATTAGGAACATCAATATTTTGCCAGCGACTGAAGGTGACCCCTGGTTCCTGTGTTTGCAGTGTGTGCGCGGAGGGCTTTGATGGTAAATTTGTAAGGGGTGGTTATGTGGGGAGGCTATTATGGATTTGCTATCTTGGCCTGAAGTGTTTGCGGCTGATTATGTGATTAAATCAATAATAATTTATATTTGGACTCCTTTGCTCCTCTGCTTCATCTTCTTTTTCCTGTGTAGTTGAGCGGAACGGTGGGTGGGGACTAGTGTACACAAATACAAATGCGGGCACAAACACACTCTACATATAATACACACATAGTGGAACAACTGTGAAGCAGATGGCATTAAGGGCACATTCTAGGGTCAAAAAACTTTACATTTAGGAATGCATCCATCAGAAAAGGACATGTAATGGAACGCTAAAAATGGAAAATGTCTCAACAGCTAGGGCAGGGCTTCTCAAACTAATAAAATTCACAAGTGGAACTTTAAGAAAAAAGTTTGAGTACCCCTGAGCTAGGGTAAGGGTTAGGGTTAGACATGTTTTTGTTAAAGTAAGAACATAAGGGCATTTTTAACACTACAAGACACGTTTAGACACCTAGGACCAACTATTTCAACAAAATGATACACTTACCAAAGTTTGGCCTAAGATTTGACGTTCCTCCTTGATCACCAGATTAAAGAAGATGCCCAACCTCTCGTCTTCTTGAACGCCCCTTCTCCATACCTCCGGCCCTGGTTTGGTGCCGAGTTGTGCCAGCCACTCCTTGGCAACCGCAGTGGCTCCCCTCTCTGGTTCTGCCAGGTTTGTTGTTATGTCTAGACTGCAGGAAATGCAAGATTACATTTGTTTACAACCAACAGGAACTAGAACCAGAAGCTGTTACGTGATTAAAGAGTGCTACCCAGAGAGAGTATGTGTGTGGCTCAACCCCCTGGGTTTGGCAACGATCGACTAGATATAGGCGAACCAAAATGGAAAACGAGTGCAGAAGTGCTGTCCGTATCAGTTAGATGAATAGATTGCATTGAACAAAGACTCCAGGTGCTGAAAGTAAGTTAGAAGAAGTTTGTGTGTGTTTTGTACTGTATTCCTGCAGGTGTTTATTTGAGCATGTGACTATGTATAATATGCATTTATAGTGTGTGTCTGTGGCTGCTTGTGTGCGTGTGTGTGTGATTGTGTGTGGCTGAGTTAACTCACAATCCCTCAGCACCCTCTTAAATCTATACCCAATAAAAATCAGCGCCGTCTCGAAAAACAAAACCCAAGGAAACATCTGTAAAACATTGATTTTGCAGATTGCAAACCAACTGCATGGCTAATGAGAAAAGAAATCATTTTTGATTAATTAACCTAAAAATTGTAGAATCCAAGCTGCCACCAGGGAGATGACAAGTGCTGCAGGCCTGATCACACGGGGGGAGGAGGAGGACATACTGTAGGGCTGCTTCCAGACGCCCATGTTAGAGTATGGCGACCATGAGCCAAAATAACCAACACACTTTGTGCCCGTGTTTAAAAGGGTAAACATGCTGGTTTGCTATAAGTGGAATGTATTGCTTTTACAGTAATGGGTCTGTTACATTTGTTGTTTTGTTGTTTTCTGCAAACATCCCAAATACAATAGTCATTTTGCATAGGTAGAGGGTGTATTGCTTGTACACTACATGCACTACATTTATGGATTGATTGTGGCTCTGTGAAGTGTCACCACTCGTACTCTATATTTATAATACACTGATCATTTGTACATCTTTTCATCCTACATTTCCACATATGTATGTATTATTACAATATGTTATTCTAGATTGTTCTTTAGCAAATGTATTTTAAATAATACATACTGTTTATCTCTTGCTATCCTATAGTTATATGTTTGTATCATTCCTGCAAATAACGTGCACCGTTTTTTCGCCTGCATTATTTATGACAACATTTTATGTCATGTTACATTTATGTTTGCATTGTTTGAGAAGCTTGGACTCAAGATTGCCAAAAACTATGCTGTTGCCATTGTGCATTATGACAAAATAAAGCCTTTATTTGAGCATATAAACTGTATGGTTATAGCACTAATTTTCCTTTCACTTAAAATGCCCAATGACCACTTGGGGATACATTTTGATCGCATTATAAAGCATTTTAATACTTTAAATGCATTTTGATAACGGAACCTTATGAAATGATCATACTGTAGTGTACGAGACATTTTGAAAACACTGTGATCCATGCAAATAAGTCAGTGAAACACTGCAAACAAGATGTATACATACTTATTAGAACATATTTATAAGAATAAAAAAATCTGTACATACAATTATTTTACTGTTACATTAAATGATCTGCAAATACTGAACAGATACTCTTAATGTATGTCTATCAACCCAATTTTGTATGTTTTTTACAATACAGTATCAAAACATTTTTTATGTCTTAAAGTTAATTATTCAAACCATGCCACCAAAATGTATATTTATCAGTATAGTACATTTTGATATTTGTCTAGCCCCATGAGAGAACAGCTATAACACGTTTGACCTCTCAGGCTTGAATCGCCAGACTACAAATGGCCAGCTGGGAAATATGGGAATTATCAATAAATCTGAAGTGTGTTTTTAACCAATCAAATGTCACGGCTGCATCCATTCAAAGACACACACAAATGAATGCAGTTGGAACAAAAACACACACTTTATTCAAGAGCTCTATTCTATTCCTCACACACACATCAAACACACACTCTCAGCAGAATTAGGGGGGGTGCTGCAGCCAAGTTTTCTGCACTCACAACACAGCTGGTTCTCCAAGGTCAATAAGAAACTTGGAGTGTTTATTTTTTCATGTGTTTTATTTGCTTTCTAATACAGCCCAGGCTCTGATTTGACAGATCTACTTGAAAATAATCATAATGTCTAAAAGAGCGTGGGAAATTTCCACTCACCAAAGACACTTTTCTCTTTCTTTTCCTCCCTTGTTCTTCTTCTTGTTTATCCCAGTAGTTTTTCATAATTCATTACCATCCTGACGATGTCTTAATTTCACCCCCCCCACCCAATGGAAGCATAATGGTTGCATCCTAGCAGCTCACTAGGGTGAAGCAGTAACAACCCTCCTACCCTCTGATGGCGAGACAGTAGGCCATTGTAAAGCTGAATCGCCATGGATTTATAGCCAATGTGCTCTGTTCCCAGAATGCAATGTCACTCTGTCACGCCGTCATCAATCTGCTCTGACCAAAGACGACGAGGGGGGAAAAATAGTGAAAAAGTAGCACATAGTGATACTTCTTTATGCATGATCTCATTTTTATCAGCTGCCTGTCTGTCATAGGTAAGATGTGTGGACACAAAGGAGTCCACTTACTGCAGGACAGTCTGGTGCAGCCACCATCATCTACTAGTTCCAGATTGCACAATTAACAAGGGGCTGGTCCAGTGCCAAATACAGCCATTGTTGCAAATGAATAACACCTTTTCATGCCAAAGCTTTAGCAAAACATTTAATCTTCATTAAGCTATAAAACATGCAGCCCTGTAGACACTTTCACACATTAAAATTCACTCAAAGCATAATCCTCTAAGAGGGGAAACTACAGGTGGACAGGGCAAACATATTAGGTAATGGATACCAACATTAACTTTGGCAATTTATTTGTTTTTGTATTACAAGTTTTTTTCTGAAATGTGGTGATACATATGCAAATGAGGCAATATATTATTACATCTGGGCTAATGTTCGTTACATATACACAAGAAAGATAAGATAATAATTGTTGCCATATTTTTAGAGAATAACATGTTTTTAAATGAAGCTATGGATTATATGAACATAGCCCACTTAAAAAAAAGAAAGAAAAAAAACGTAAATAACTTAAAGGATAAAGAGAGGATTAGAACAGGAACAATTGTTTAGGTGCGGCTGCAGAATGAGAAAACTAATATGTTTGATAAAACAGCATTCAAGGATCTTTAAAATATTGAGAAGTAAAACTCCCAAACTTTTGCAAGACACTACAGGTGAATAAGTCAAATGTTTTACCTTTTTTTAAGGTAAACTCTAAGGATGCAAAATTTAGTTAAATAAATATAAATGTGTATTTTGGATGTTTTTACTTCCACTAGTCTGAAAAAGTTTTACTTTTATGGAGGAAAAATCTTTAATTTGATGTTTGAGTTCTTGAAAAGACTGTGTTTTCCCAGGGTTGTCTGGCCTTAAGCTAATATGAAGAAATCTAGACATAATTAAATTAAAAATTATCTAAATACTGTGAGATCTGACATTTAGATTACATACGTTTACACTTAAATTGTGTACATCTCTGTTTCTCTGCTGTTGATAAAATCCTTCTTTTACATAACACAGCTTACTTTGCTCTTTCCTACCTAGACTACACACAGCTATCTGTCCCAGCTCATAAACTGTTACCTTCCAGCGTCCCATGATCTACACTCACTGATATTAAATGTCATAAATCAGCTTTGTAAAGGGTGTCTGAGAGATCCTGTCTTTAAAAAAGGAGAAAATAAAAGAGAAAGAAACCTAAATCCTCGTGATTAATGTGCTCTCAAACCCCCACATAGCCATGGTAACCAGGGCACTTTGCCATGGCAGTTAGAGGATGCCGGCGCTGACATTAAAGCAGCATTTTTTTCCAAAGTCTCTCACTGATGCATCTCCTTAGCTCATAAGTCTTAAACAATTTTAAGTCCCCATTCTTGTTCGAAGCAGGGAACAAAACTTTATTCAACTGTTGCATAATTATTTAATA
The DNA here is from genome assembly GCF_949606895.1 of Notothenia rossii. NCBI lineage: Eukaryota > Metazoa > Chordata > Actinopteri > Perciformes > Nototheniidae > Notothenia > Notothenia rossii. The sequence goes on from NC_136905.1 coordinate 29,568,695, forward strand.
AACAGCAACCACCTTTATTTAACTTTCAGAGCTCAAATGGGAATGCAAGGCCTTGTGTCCTACTGGAGTCACAACATACTGTATGAATCTTTTGAAGGAGGAGAACATTACTGTATTGAGTAAGAGTATTGGATTTGACGTTGGTAATTCTTAATAATCGCATAAAACAGATGGCAGACCTGAGACATTTTGGGGGGAATTTTATCAAATAGAAAAGACTAAAAGGCTTTCACTACAGGGAAATGCTGTTCTAAGAAACAGTCAGGTAAAATATTGACATACAGAACAGCAAAATATATTTTTTAACCTGAATTTACAAAAAAGTCTTGCAAATCTTTTTGTATAAAAAGAAACACGTTTGAGAGAAAAAAGGGCAAACAATGCCAATACAAATTTATAGATACTGTTTACTGGTAATATGTGTCCCTACATACTATATACAGGTTTACCAAAATAAAAGCATTTATGAATAAATTGAATAGTTTTTGTTGAATTCATAAAATTAATAGCAGTTGTATTGTTTCTTTTTTTGCACCCAATAAAACTGAATATTTATGCCCACTAAATGCGTGCTTTTGAGGTAAAAAAGGTGACATATACACCTCATAAAGTAGGACATTCTTGAATGGAGAAGGGAATCACAGAGTGTAGAGGCAGAAAAGAGAGGTATAGACATAAAAAGAAATAAAACAGAGAAACTCGACTGCTGCGATTATAAGTTGGAGTTGATGCCTGTGATCTGTCAGCCACCGAATGTGAGTCTCTTTTAATTTACTATGTCAATAACCTCACTATGGAAACCCAGCCAGCATGATAAATGGAGACGTTTTACACAGACTTCGATCCAAAGTGCCAATTGTTGAAAGTAGCAAAAGTTAATAAAAAAAGTACAATTTCTACATCACCGTTCATGCCGGTGTTCAATTTGAGCTCTTTCCATTTAGGAGACAGCAACATTCTCTTGCAGTAATTAGTAACCACACTCAAGGTTGGATCTAATGCTGTTTGTTTTGAGCTGTACCTGAATAATTCTGTAGTTTAGGCTGTCGAATTGAAGATCAATCTTTAAACTTGAGCGTTTACGTTATCTGCCGGTTTCTTTGCTAATGATACATAAGGCAAGTAAGGTAAAAACAGGAAAAGTAATTCATTCATTTGTGGGAAAATGCAGAAAATCGAAAGTGAAATTGTTTAGATGCCGACATTACTAGCCACATTAGGTTGACTGAACATCGCCATGGCAGAAAGCAGTTTGAAAAGTTTGATTTACCTCCATTACGGCTAAGGATTGGCTGATTTTCTTAGACAAAAGGTCTTGACAGGCCACAAAGTTCAATTAAAGAGTGGACAGGTGTGCATTGATTTAAAAGACTGTATTTCAAACTGCACCCCAGAGTATAGGGCAGGACCCTCACACTGATGACACTAATTCTTCTGGGAAATTCATGTAAGTTGGTGTCTAGACGTTTTATTACTTTGCCAAAGCACCAAACAATGGCTATCCCCCTATTTCAAAGATGTTGCTGCCTACAGAGGCATTCAAGTTCTGGAATAATTGACATCTTTAAGCCTTCATTCTGTGCAATTTAGATTTCTAGCTATTTGAGAATCCGAGGTATCCATCAACTTGTATACAGATAACATTAAGTCCACAGAAGATTGTATGCTACTGTTAAACCACCAGAACTGCAGTGAGATTATGTCCAATCATTGTGTTATAAATACATAGTCAACACTTCTGCAGGTAGACATCTCATGTTCCTCATTTGAATTTTAGGCTTGTGTGGACTGCACACATTCAATCTAATATTGGAGGTAAAAACTCAGGAAAGCATGCTAAAGGACCGCCAACAAACGATGTTTGATCGTCACATCAATGATGCAGCAAGCTTCATACAAAAAGATAACAATAGATCACATACTAGAAACTCAAAGTATGACCAAACCAAACCAGGTGGTTTTGTTAACCATGTGTATAAAAATGAGACTCTTCCGGGAGAAGAAGTCAGTCAAACAATACAGTACACAATGAAAGACAAAGTAGTAAACACAAAACATTACATACGTTTGCCTAACAAGGAAGTTACATGCTTATGTACCCTATGATCTATGCCGCATAATGTTTTTGCGATACACCAACTTTCCCCCCCTATTTGAAGCTAAAAACTTTGCAATAGCTCCCTACTGTTTTTGCCTGTGCAAATGTTTGTAGTACAAAGCTCATTTCTAATTGTGACCCCTTGTGTCTATGAGTGGTGACCATTTCAAAAAAAGTGAGGAAAGTGAGGCCTTAAAAGGTAAATATGGACATTGTATAAAGAAATTGTAAAGATTAAAGACAATTTAGAAAAGAAGCCATTTACTCTTCCTTCATTCTAGCATCAATCACAATGTAAACATCTCTTGTATACTTTTTATAAACAACTAATGTACTGGATGCCAATGGAAGTCTCTTTCCAGACTGTTTGCTTAGGCACTTAAAATGACATTTTTTTCAGAAAGGAGTCTTTGGAAATATAAAACACTTAGGGGAAAAAATGATTTTTTAAAAACTATTATCAACAATTACAACAACAAAGTACTCAGAATTGTATTGCCACTAAGAGATTGAAAAACACAGTAATTTAGGAAAAAAGTTGAAATGTGGCTTTAAATAGAGATACCATTTCACTAAAGGCTTTCATTTATTTTGTCCATAGAGAGACACAGACTTCAAAACACACACACACTCACTCACTCACTCAATCTCTCACACACACACACACACACACACACACACACACACATACACACACACACACACACACACACACACACACACACACACACACACACACACACACACACACACACACACACACACACACACACACACACACTCAAGTTGATTAGCCGGGCCCCTGTGAGAGTGTGTCACGTTTTAGTGGAAAATTACAGCTCTTTTAACAATTCCTCAGTCGGAATCCCATTCTAAAGTGGATTTTATCTGCAAATCACAATTATTTTGTTCATGCTCTGTTTTAATGGGCCCACCCGCTGGGCTGAAGAAGACACTTCTCTATTCATAAATGTATTACTGCTGGGGAATCATTAACTTATTGTTAGCGGTGCAACTGATGGCTTATTGACATGACTACATTCAAGCAACACTTTTGTTTTTGAGCCGTGTATATCAGTGAAAACAATGTCATCCACCCCATTTTCAACCCTCCCCTTGTGTGTTTGAGCTTAGTGGAAGGCTTTTCAGTGACCGGGGGGGGGAGAAAAAAAACAGCAAGAGATAAGTGTAGGCTGCATTTCTGGAAAGACTTTGAGAGGTTTTTTCTTTATTACGAGGAATAAGAAAAACAAAAGCACCAGACGCCACAGTAAATAGAACGGAAGGGTGTGAGATGGTGGTAGACAGGAATCACCGTTTTGAGAAAATGACAGACTACTTCTGTTTGCCTCGATTTAAGAGAACAGCGATAAAAGCCTAAATAGTGGCAAAACAGAGTAGAGGGCGATAAATTCCCATGTGTGTATTATCTCAGAAGTGAAGCGCCGTCTGATATTTATGGCTGGAGATGCAGGAGAGTCATAGAAAGCAGACAGTTTGCACAGATGGTGGCCATCCTCGGTCAACATTCAAATAAAAAACGGAATGAGCGTCTCCCTCTGTGTCCGGCTATTCCTCTTGCTCTGAGAATGCAGACGCAGATAAAAGGAGGGGGTGTAAAAGTGTTTAAGTAGTCAGAAGTTGTAAAGGAGAAAAAAGCAGAATCGCTATTCACTGCTTGTGCAATCCTTTCTGCCTTGTTGAACTTTATTAAATTCTGTCGTTCTCTTCTTCCCGTCTGGCTCCCTTTGTCAGCTTCTTCTCATGCGTTACTCTGATTTTGTTTCTTTACAGAGGTGTTGTGGAGGGCATTCAGGCTGAAAGAATGTGTTGGTGATAATCATACCACAGTGTACCAATAAGAATCCCACTGAGATGAATCATCATCAAATGGTCTGGAGTGGGGAGTTTGAATGTTGACTGCTTATTGTTAAAGAAATGTCTGACTTACGGAGGGTTTCTTTATCTTAAAATATACCAGGGGCCGGGTTCTACATGCTGGAGTTTTTTAAGAATAGAATAGAATCGGAGGGATGAAACCCTCTTTAATGGCCACACATGCAGAGCACACATCACACACAGTGAAATGTGTGCTCTGCATTTAACCCATCCTAGTACCAGGAGTATAGTACTGGGAGCAGTGGGCAGCTATTGTACAGTGCCCAGGGAGCAATGGGAGTGGGGGGGAAGGGGGGTGTCGGGTGCCTTGCTCAAGGGCACCACGGCAGGGCAGGAGGTGAACTGGGACCTCTCCAAGTAGCAGTCCACACTCCATATTTAGGTCTGGTTGGGTACTTGAACCGGCGACCCTACGGCTCACAGTCCAAGCCACTACCGACTGAGCTACTGCCGGGTAATATTGTACCTTATGTCAATATACTTCACGACAATTTTCACCAGATGGACATGCAAAGGCCAAAATAGTAATGAAAAAATAACACATTTGTACTTGATTTCATCATATTTTCAGCATATGGCATCTCGTTTGGATGACTCAAGACTCAACTGAAATTAAAAAGATGTATCACTTGTTAGGGTTAGACTATGGGTTAACACTGAATGCATGTTACCACTAACTTCAGGATTGAAGTTGATTGAACATTGATTACTGCATGACTACTAAAATTATAATTGGTGCCCAACACATTAAGTATGACAGGGAATAAGCGCCATTTAATGCAAGAAATGTTTGAATTAAATTACACAATCGCGGATTGGTAAAAACTAAAAATTAGGGGAAAAAAACTATAAGATCCTCTGAGAATATGAAATCATAAAAATGCTGATTTTTCTTTAAAGATTATGTGTTTTTTTAGTCACTTAACTTTGCAAAGTTGGATAGTTAACATAGAGGAGGTGTAAGTATGGGACATGTAGAAAAAGTGTTCATTTGTAGTCTTTTCTAGTACACTAATTTCGAGGCAAACTGTAAATACTTAAATTAACATTTTACCAAAATAAACGGATATCTCTCTTCCCAAAGTAACTATAACTTATCACATATTGCGGATTTGAACCCCACTTCTCAGTGTCTGATCTCACCGCCTCTTTGTGTATCACATATTGTGTTCCTTGCAAAAAATGTAACTTTTCAATGTAAAAACATTGCCACTAAACATTATACGTAAAACGATTATTTTCCTGTCAACACATATTTGAAAAGACAAAGTAGTCTGTGATTTTTAGGATATGGGTTTACATTTCAAGTATTTTATATTATGGCCCCAAAATAGACATATTTAACCACAGATCTCTGAGTTTTTGGGTAAGTCTGTAAGAGAAGAGAGGAATTATTTTTTAAATGACATCGCTGTTTAGGATACCTGTGTAAATAACTACTTGGGCATCTTTTTTTTTTTTTTTTTTTGTCGAAGAGACAAGTTGAGTCTGGAAGTATGTCTGTAGTCTGGCCATTGATTACAGCAGCTATGAAAGCCCGGCTAATGGATATGAAAGTCCAATCAATTGTCCAGGAAAGGGAGATTAGGGAGGGATGAGTCACCATATTCCTCCTTCTTGACAACCATGTCATGCCTTGCAGCCTCTCCAGAGACGCGCTGATTGATGCCTATCTTTCATCAGTCCGCCTTTAATCTGACGTTCCACGTGCTTTATAATCAAATCAGCAAAAACAAAAGAAATCCACACCCCATCTTCCTCTCCTTCTCCATTCCACCTGTGGAGCACAATATACTTTTGATCATATGGAGAAGTGGCAAAGCAGACAGTAGCAATATGCACTTCTTTATCTATTGATCACAAACTTAAAATAAAATAAAAAAGAGGAGATGGAGACGGAGGGGTAAAAAAAGGCTGTTCCGTAAAACAAACAGTGATTGTGAAGTGACATTCGGGGAAGAAGTGGCAGGCTCTGGTGGCGTCCAAACAAACAAACAGAGGAGCGAGACAAAGTGCAATCACTGACCTTTGTTCAAAGAAGCCATCTAATCTGTTTCCACTTTACTTAATTAGAAAAAAAAGAGGGATTTTTAATGTGCGTGGTGTTAATGGGAAACAGCTCACAGGTGCTAATTAAAAAGGAAAAGAAAAACTGATTTCCTTGGTAACTTTGAGTCCATTAATCTATATATTCATTCCTCAGGAACTTATCTTTTGTTGAAGCCAAACATTAACCAAAATATGATACATTGTTGCCAGTTTTTAAGGTATACATTATAGACATTTGTGAATCGCAGGGTCTGGCCTTTAAATCCAAGAGCTTGCTGGTAATTTAAGCTCTTTCTCTCCATGGCTGATGGCTTTCCCCCACTGAAGGCTACAGCTTTATGCAGACAGTGATTAACCACTGCTTTACAGGTTCCACTGAGGTACCTACCATGTGTGCCCTTGAGGTGGCAAATACATTCATTTCCTCTTTCACTTTGACTGTTAAAAGGAGCCGGCACTGAGCTGCCAAAACACTGTGTCATGTCGTGTAATCCAGGAAGCGTTTGATGGAAGGCAGGAGGTGGACGGCTTTCATATCAACTACAATTGATTAAAATGGCTCAAATAATGTTATACCAAAATGATGAGCTTGGAATTAGTAATACTATTTATTCCAAAACTGCTTTTGAAACAAAAAAGTGTGAATGTGTGTGTGTGTGTACACACACACACATTCATATACACACACTCACACAAACGTCTAAAGTACCACAATATAATCTCCTAAATCTGTTAAGTAATTTTGTTCTAACTATACATTTATAAAAGAGGTAAACAAATACACTACAATACATTACAAACACAATTCCTAATCTTTTTTTTTTTTTTTTAAATCTACACAACTTTACATTAGTCCTATTACATTTACCTCAAATATCCAATACATATTATCAGTATTTTTGCTTTGCAATGTAATTACAAGAATATCTTTCGAAATAATGTTTGACAGTTGTGTTTTTGAAAAGCAACAACTTTTAAACTCTACTTACATATAAATGGATTACTGATACTAAAATAATGTGCATTGATCTAACAATGACAGGGGCCCTCTTGCATGACAAGTACTTTTACTTTTGCCACTTTTCTTCGGTAGATAATGAACAGGGTTTACTTAAATGCCCAAAATCAAATGTTCTCAAGCTGTACTATGAGTGATCTGAACACTATTTTCCGCCAATGGTTTTGATATTTCATGATACATTTTTGTATTATTTGTTCATGTTCTTTGTCTGTGCTCTCCTAGTTTGAAGTGTGCAGGGGGCTGTTGTAAAGGTAGATCGTATGTACCCATTCATATTTAGCAAAAACAATTTTCTAAATTTGAACAAAAAGGTTTGATTTGAATGGATAATACTTAAATATGATTTTTTTATTATATATGATAATATAATAAAAAAACATTTCCTGTTTGAATACAGGACTTTTACTTTAATCGCAACCATGTCACTTTTACTTCATTATGTTTATTCATCATGTTCTAAACCTAATGCAAGCTGTTATATTAGTGTGCTTTATTTACCTAATTATATATCAAATAGTTTTTATTTATTAATATTTGTCAATTAAAACAACAAGCAATAAAATCAGTTTTCTCTTAAAATATTCCTTAAAAACTTTGATAAAACATCTCCATTAACTTTAGGTTGTTATTTTAATATTCAAGACGGTCCGATTGTTGCTTCCTACTGTATAGCGATATACTGTAAGCCAGTAGCTGATGAGCTCAGCACCATGCTATTTACCCACCCTTAACCACATGAAAGTCCCTCCTGCATGGGCAGTGTGTGGTCTGCCTCTCAGGGACGGCAGGGGACGCAGGAAACAAATTAGCTTTCTTGACCTTGGCCCAAGTTTTCCTTTCCACCCGTCACCCCTCCCCCTCCCTGCCCTTCATCTGGCCACTTCAAGGGTCAGCTGGATGACAACACGCCTCTGTTGTCCTCCATAGTGGGGATATATTCAGATCAGAAGCTCCTATGGGTCTGACGTGCATCGTGGGAAACAGGGTTCAGTTTATACATGAGGTCAACTGGATGTGGTCAAAATGATTACCATGCAGTTGTACAAAATTGTGCAAAAAACACATTTAATTTGGAAATACGGGAAGCACATAAAAAGAGGTTAAATCATCTGTTTTGGGTCTCTGGAATCTGAGGAACATGAAACAAGCAAGGGTTAAAATTAGGCGCTAAATGAAGACGGCTAAATTTCAGCATGCGTTTAAAGAGCAAATTCCCTTGAAGACGGCACATTTCCTGACAACATCAAGCAGCCATAGTCTTGTTCACCCTCTGTCTCAAGATCAAGATTGCTGTCACACACACACACACACACACACACACACACACACACACACACACACACACACACACACACACACACACACACACACACACACACACACACACACACACACACACACACACACACACACACACACACACACACACACACACACACACACACACACACACACACACACACACACACACACACACACACACACACACACACACACACACACACACACACACACACACACACACACACACACACACACACACGCACGCCAATACGGCCTCACCTAAAACAAGAGACCTTTGGCTGTAGGAGTGAAAATAATCCTTCCAATGATAGATATTGGATTGTAACACCAACAGGCAAATCTAATGCTCCCACTGCACGCAAAAGCACGTCTATGCGCATCAGCATGAGAGCAAAAACAACCTGGAGTGTCCTGGGGAGGGAACTAGCAGACACCATATTAAAGCTCATGCTCTTCATTGATCTACGAGGACTCCTTAATCTCGCGGGCAGCTTCCTCATACATATATTTCATAATGTGATACATCGTGCATCGATAAGACCGGTAAGGGCCTATGCTTTTTTCTCATGCTGGCTCACAGCGCTTATCGATCCCGGAGTGAAGTAAACATGTCTTTAACACACAGGCTTGTCAGTCCTTGGAGATATAGCAAAATTGTCAAGCCACGGTCCTCGTTATTACACAAATGATGGTGGGAATCAATAGTTACCATGACAAGATATCATCTGCAAAGTTAATAACTGTCTAGAACGAGAGCAGGGGGAAGGTTGAAAAAGGCACTTGTGTACAGTTAAAGCAAAGCAAACACATGCTCGAGACACATGTTTATTGCTCACCTCCTTAAACTCTCTGCGCTGGATATTATTTATTTGCCGTATGATTCAACTGGTGTTCTGGGAATGGATGACAAAAAAGACATACAGTAAAATGACTCAGGGGCACAGCTTTGGCATAGAACCAAATTTACCATATCCTTATGACTAAACGGTAGCTTAAACCGGAGCAATTTACTCTGCATTTTCTGCAGGCAGCCATGTAAAAATGATTGTAGGTGTGAGCTAAGGTCAGGCGGTATGGGTTTAAGACAGCCAAAGCTTCTGGGTCCTGGCTTTTTCTTTCCTTCTTAATTTTACTTCCATAATATGTTTTGCTTGTACATTTTTCAAGCTTACATTTAGTATTTTTTCATAATAAAATGTACTAAGTGATAACTGGACTAGTCGTTGTTAGACCTCACACTTCTATTTGAATTTGTATTCATGTTCATTTGAATGATTTAACATGTAATTAAAGTTTACGATTTTTTAAACATATTACTGATTAGCAGGCGTTTATATGACTAGTTTATATTAGTTAGTCACATAATACGAGCAAAGCATGTTAAGACTGAGAACTGATATTGGTGAGGAAACCTTGGGCCACCAGTTGCTGATGACAGTGACAAGTGTGCGTGTTTTTTCTTTTTTTATTCCTTTAGGGCCTCTAAAAAGGGGGTCCCCATATGTGATAATCAAAGATGTGGTCCCCAATGCAAATAAAAACAAGTATGTGTGTTTGTTGTGGCTGTGTGTGTATGTGCGTGTGGATTCCTCTAAAGTGAGATCACATGGCCGTCAGTCTCAGGCCAGACAGTAAGAAGTGAAAGTGCTACAGCAGCCACAACACAGGTCACCACTCAAACGCGCCTTTCCATTGTACATTGAAATCACTCTTCTCGTTTTACTCACATAGCTGCGTAAGGTTTTTGAAGACCAAGGACAGAGGATGAGCCCCAGTTTTAATGATGTAACAAGACGACAAGGAACAAGAAACTGTGAACATGCACTCCAAGTTCAAGAGCCGGAATGAGGAATGTAAAGAAACTCCCTAAAATAACCGCCAGTTATATTAAGAGATACTAATACATGAACAGACATAGGAAAATAAATATACGCTTATTTAACTGTTTGAACCACTAATTCATTGTCAATTTAATTGAATTATAACTGCTGATAACATCAACAAAGTCAGGGGAATCATTTTAATCAAAAAGAAGAACAAAACTCTTATTAAAGTATTATCAGCATTTAAAAAAAGTTACGTTTGTTCTTAGTTGTTGAGCATGTTTGTGTTATACAAATAAAAAGGACTTGACGCTGTGCTCACTGCGACAATAGATGCTAATTTTTTTCTGCAGTTTAATGAGCTGAACCTTGGAGGTGTTTTTAGGGGGAAAAAGGGAAGCACTACGGGTTACTCAGTTTGATTTGATTTTGTCATTGTGTCTGACATCAAGGGAGGGAAAGAAGGGCAAACTGGAGGTTTGACAGTGTGAAAAATAAAACGAGAGAGTGGAGCTATTTGTGTGCAATGAAGAAAGACATAAAAAACAGCCTCGCACTGAGATAGTTGCTCTAAATGAAATACCTGGAGATTGCATGTTGCTTTGCATTTGCAGGGGTATTCAATTTTAATTAGGGTTTTGGAGACATCTTTTATCAGACTGTCACTAATCTCTCTCTGTCAACCCCCCCTCCCCAAACCCCCTCTCTCTCAGGCACACACACACACACACACACACACACACACACACACACACACACACACACACACACACACACACACACACACACACACACACACACACACACACACACACACACACACACACACACACACACACACACACACACACACACACATCCTCTTATCGCAATGGATGCAAAAACATAGCCACAAGAAAAATAAAAATAAATAAAAAGATGTATGGAAAAGTACAACAATGTGTTGAAAAAGCAATGAATTGGCATCAAAACCATTGTCTCATTTCATTTTGAAGAAAAAAACATTACCTCAACTTTTTAATTGCATTTCTTTGGGGCAAAGGTGATGATTAATTTTGCTCAGGGAGAATCACATGAACAAGCAACAAGAATATACAAAATATGGTAAATTGTATTGTTGCCTTTAGTCCCAGAATAACTCAATTTCACCATTGGAACTCTATGAAAACATATTGTGGGATGGTTTAAAAGAAAATGATACATTTTGCTCAGCTGCACAATACATTTTCACGTCAGGTTACACCATGATTTAAATTTGAACAAATGTGGAGAAAATAGTAAATCCAAGTGCACAACGTTTTACAGATTACAGTTTAACCTCAAAATCATCAGAAACATCAGACTTTAGAAAAACCTAAAATATGTTTTAAAGATTGTTATTCTGCATTAGCATTTCCCAGAGAGGACGCTTTCTTAAATGTACTTAAATTAGTATGATGATTAAATATTTATAAATAACCTTTTTTTTTTTATAAATGCAATTAAATAAAAAGAGGGTGTTAACCCTCAATACATACCATTGTATGCTTACCACAATGTGAAATGTGTTACTTCCTAAATACAATCAAGTAAAAGCAGCTCTTAACCCACGCTGAAGCACATACTTTTTCAAAGAAAGTGTCAACGTAGATGTAAATAAATGAAAACTTCTATCTATAAAAAGTCCTTCCCTTTCACCTCCTTGTTTCTATCTGTATGTGTTGCTGTGGTTAGCTTGTCTCCCTCTTTTTCATTCCTGGGACTCATTCCTTGGTCACCTTGTTTATTGGCTGGAGCAGCCATGGCGTACTGGACATCATCTGAAACTATAAACGACAGGATGCAATAAGCTGGAGAATAGCAGCAATCGGAGGAAAGTTCTCCATTCACCAGAGCTCCCTAACTCTCTGTCTTCTTATCCTGGGCAGAAAATAAAAAAATCAATACGGGCTCACAGGGCTTGATAAAAGTGCTGGACAGGGAGAGAAGCAACGCTGGATATAGTAAATTAAAGTGATCAAAATTTTCCAGTCGACTCAGCCCACAGCCTACATAAACTAACAACACTGTCTCCACAACTGTCCGTCACCCTTCTCCACCCACCGTCTTCATTCTGTCCTTTATTTCAAATGTACTGTTTTACAGTTTTTTTCATGCGCACCTATTTTTTTCCAAATTCTATGATATTATTGTGTCAATTTAACATATTTATTGGCGTAACAGTTGACATTGGCAGAGAATAATTTAGCTCTGTTTTGGTCTCCACCCGCTCTTGAGGGAAATATCTGGCTCTTCAGCTGTTAAACTCGCTATACAATTCACCAAATATTTGGCAAAGATTTGAACAAGAGAATCGAGACTCAATCATATTACTGGGCCATAAAACCAAAGCAATAACATTTAAGGAAGCTAAACTAAAACAAGCTAACTTTAGGAAAGATGGGCATAAAATGAGTTAATGTCACATGTGCAGTGAAAAAACCTAATTTGTCAATGTTAACCATGTATCCAATGCCTTGAGGTAATAATCTTATGTAATGACATGTAGTCATTCATTTGTGAATGTGAGAATGCTTTCACATGCAACCCAGAAGTCAAGTTAAAAGATTACCATAGCCAATGCTTTGCAATACATGCCTTCACCTGCTAGAAGTGTGTCCTACCACACAAACACTAATTCAATTACAGTAATGCCAGCAGCAGCTGACTCACTCTGCTAACACACATCCCATGCCAGCCCTGCACCGGGCCCTTGGCACCTTTCCGTAGGGGGTAAAAAGGGATTAATAGGGATTGGCCAATCCAGCCCAGTCTCACGGTACGTGAGCTTTACCACTCAGCTAAGCTGACATGCCAGTAACACTGACAACTTCAATTTAATGACTCTGTACTGTAGTGAGTAAGATCATTTTCCAGCTATTGAATTATCACAATTTTCCATCCTCCTGTCAAGATTATGATGTAAACTGATGGATTTCATAGGATTCCCGCCGCCATTTACGGACTTCTTTAATGTAATTACATTGACATATCAGTGTTGGTGACTTAACCAATAACTACTGTACATCTTATACCAACGCAAGCTCTTAAAATGAGCTTATAATACAACTAAACATCATTATGTCAAAGGAAACAAAATTAAATGTTGAGGAAAACTATTTCTCGTCTTTGGCAGTCAAAGTTGTAATCCTGGGGTTAATTATGTAAATTGGGGCAAATTAAACAAACATTTTTTTAAAGTTCATTATGTTTGTTACCTTATGTACACAAAGTAAAATAAGTTAAGAATTGACCTTTGGTTCCCCCCATGTCTATCATATATGCCCTAGCCCTAACCTTAACATAATTCAAAACTTCCCTTGGAACACAATTGACGATGCAGCTTCATTGTATGGAAACCTACTTTTTTAGGAAACCAGGCTGGTAAAACACTGACTAATCTCTAAAAAAATATTTGTATTTTTTTGGATAACTTCCTAGATCTAGGTCATTGGGGCTAATTCCATGCATATCCCAAACTAACACCCAAGCTGCCTGAACCTCTGCTTTAGGTTTGCATGTGTCTTCCTGTTTGTGCCAGTGGATATGTGTGTCAGGGATCAGCGCAGAAGAAACACCAACCACTTGGGCCAGCACTTCACCGTGGCCTTATATCCTGTTGACTGGGGTCTGACGGCAGACAGCCTTGGGACACTTATATCCAGACTTAACCCTGAGTAACTTGCACATGTCCTGTTTGCTCGAATCACAGCTTGACTTTGCAGAAAGCTGGGAGCCCCTGTGGCATTTTACCAAATCTACTCAGTCCCTCCATTCTCCTCTTCCGATGGTAAAAAAATATAAAAACAGTGACTTAGTTCACAAATATTATCTTACCCTATGGAAAATACTTAGCTAATTTGGTGGTCAAACTTCGGACAACAATTGTTTTATGTCTTCTGTGTAACATTAATATAGTTTAATTATTATGTTGGTACTAAGTGTCAGGATTAGGGTTATAACATGATACTTTATATCTTTTTTAAATGTTTTATTAATGTACAGGTTAATTTGAATTGAGAACAGTGGAAGTCAACAGAAGTCAAATGCACTAGTTCAAAGTAGGATTAACACATAATCCTGTTTATCTATCTGGTATTAATCTTGTTTTAGCCCGTCTGTTTCTATATTTATCTTATTTTAATCTCTTTATAAAGGAAAAGGATTCCAATTGCAAATGCCACAAGAGGCAATCCAATTGAAAATCAGTTGGCAGTCCTGCTTTTAACACGTAAAACCTTAAGAAAGATTACAGAGAGGGACATCGCGTGCATATTTGAGATGCAATGACTTAAATGCATCGCTCTAAAACTATTTGCCTAAGTGTTTCTGTCAGAGTTGCAGAGCAGCCAATTAATTGCAGGTATTTACTGTATGCAGCCATAAACCCCCCTGAAGCCAAGCAACAAGAAACCTGTTAGCATGCAGGAGTGTGAAGATTAGGATTACCGCATTCAGGATGTAGAAACAGCATGTGTTGCATTGTGAAGCAAACCTAAAACATTACAAAAATATTCTAAAGATTTGTGTGACATCATATTTCTTACTTGTTATCCAACACATGATGTTAGTGTGTGATCTTGTGTGTGCACGGTTTGCAGCAGGTGCTTCTGAAGCTCATCCCTTTAAAGCATGATCGATAAGCACAATGCCATGTAAACGCACACATCTATACCTCCCATATGCATTGCCCACACACAAAAACATGCACACACTCACACTGAGCTTGATTTTGAAGGGTCCTTAATCACAACTAAGCAATTGACGGATCAATGACAGATATGAGGAACAACTGTGGAATGCAAACAGCACCACACTCGCTTTGTTTTTTATCAGTTCCTTTACTTAGGCCTGTTTTTATAACAGATTATATTTCTCTCAGCCTTAACAGGCTTAACAGCCACAGAGGTATTAATTAAGATCTAAATACTAAATATTGATTGATACGTTATCAGGGTATAGCAGTTGGTCCGCAGGCTATTGATCCAGCCTGTGATTTATTATCATATTTAAGAAAAATCATTTTGCGTGATTATACGAGGTAATGGATTTTTAGCGAGGGGTGTAATTATTTTCTTTTTTTTGTATCGCGTTTGTTATGTGGAAGGTGGAGCAGATTTCTCAATTGCATTCGGAGATCACTGATATCCTTGGTACTGCACCCCCCTTGATACACCCACCCCCCCCCAAACCCCATCCTCCCATGGCCTGTGAGGGGCTAAAGCTTGTGTAAGAGAACGATCCCCGCTCTTGTCATTCGGAATAATGGGTATTGGGATTACCTCTTTAATCACAACAAAGATTAACAGATGGTATGAGAACAGTTATTAGCAAACATCTTGCACTCATCAAATCAATAAGATGATTTGTAATCAGGCTGTCGGCGCGAGTGAAAAGGGAGCCGGGGCCGTTCCCAGTGAAAGATCCTGGCAATCAGAGGCTACTGTGTAGCAATTACCTCTCCACAAAATAGGTGCTCTTCCTCCACTGGCTGGCAGTCCTCCAAAACACACGCCAGACTGATAGCAACATAGGGCATTAACACGGCAAAACACAAAACACTGCATGGGTAACCTTGTATTTGATCAGGTGTTAGGTTGCTCCGTGATTTCATTTCACTTTGTGTCTTTTAATTTGGTGGATCTCGCCGTGTACTTGA
This sequence comes from Notothenia rossii, assembly GCF_949606895.1. NCBI lineage: Eukaryota > Metazoa > Chordata > Actinopteri > Perciformes > Nototheniidae > Notothenia > Notothenia rossii. The sequence goes on from NC_136905.1 coordinate 29,584,567, forward strand.
GGGGAAGAAAAAAAATCTAAATGTTTACACGTGCTGTCTCTCGCTACAAAAGACCGTATAGCTCATTAGCGGGTTACCATAAATAAGTCAATGTAGGGACAAAGAGGGGACAGCATAACACGGAGGAGGGTTCACCGTGCAAATATTTCTCCGTGGAGACGGGAGATGGAGAGAGAAAGGCTGAAGCACTGGAGACATGCCGGTGCATTGAGAACTGTAAATGGTGGAATGTCAAATCTGTGTATAGCCAAAGCTAACTCTCTCTGACAGCAATAAAGACTTTAGTGTCTCCTGTTTTAAAAGCTTTGTTTGTTCTCACAATAGCTTCACTTTATCCTGGCAAAGACACACAGCCACGCAGAGGCATTTTCTGTTTTTCAGGCATATAGCACGCAGGTATCTGTAACATCTGAACATTGTCCTGGGGTCTAATTTAATTTGGTTTCTATGCATTTTCTTTCATCAGCATTTTACTGCGTTGTAGCACCTTTTTTTCATTTTGTTTCACTTATTGAGTCATAAACAATAATACCAGGCCAAGAGAAAAAGATCATGCACAACCTAGTCCCAATTTTTCTTCATTTATTCCACAACAAAAGTCAGAATTGGCCCTTTCTAGTTTTGTTTAGGGGCAGAACAATACTGTTTCTACACTACCTTATTTAAGGACACCTGACTTAAGGTATCACTTTAACTCTAATTGCTGCTCTTAGAGCTTGCAGTCCTTTTGCAATCGACTATCGTACTTTGCATTGTACGCATCTTTGTTGTGGGAACAGCGAGATCAAACTCTCTGGAAGATAGTGTTGTCTGAAAGGAAGCAGTCATTTCAGGAGCCGATGCATAAACAAACATTTCTGACCTTAGTGGGATTTGTTAGAACTTGGCTGGCTTTGTATATGTGCGGAACCTTGTGAATGGTATTGTCTTTTGTTTCCCGCCTTTTCTTTCCTTTTTAAATGGCATAAGAAACCTCACTTACTCGCACACTCCTAATGGCAGAGAAATCACAACAAAGGATGTGCAACGGTAGCAGCAGCTGCAAAAGTGGTGGAAAGTAACATTTACTCAAGAACTGTACTAAGTAACATACAGTTTTGAGGTGTTTCTATACTTCAATTCAGAAGGAATTTAGAGCTCAAGTTGCTTGTGACTTTTAAATTGATTTTTTCACACAATGGATAATATTACAAGCTGGTAAAATATAATACCTTGGTAAAGATTATTCCATTATAGTTTCCAATCTTTTAAGCTTTTGCAAAAAGCAGTGTGTATTCACATAACAGATGTCTATTGTAACTGGTAATAGATCAAAATATATTTTCATTTTAGAGATAGATTAGATTTGAATCATTGTGCAACATCTCCACACACACACACACACACACACACACACACACACACACACACACACACACACACACACACACACACACACACACACACACACACACACACACACACACACACACACACACACACACACACACACACACACACACACACACCTATACGCTGTCAGTAAGACAGTGTAGATATGCACTTACCAGGATTAAGCAAGGCAAATGGTGCCAAAACAGCGACAGTATGAAGTAACTGATGCTGTTTAAAAATTCAAAGGCCTCTATTGAACAGACACGGTGGCACACATATCACTGGGCCAACAGATCCCTGCAGCCCACTGGTCTGGCTGCTGGCTGCTCCCAAGCACATGCATAGCCCCGAAGCCACCCCCCCTACTTTTCTTACTAAGCATTACTCAAAAGGCTTTTAATGTTGTTTTATTTAAATAATTTGCACAACAAAACACTTTTTTTTATAATTAATACTTTTAAAACAGAAATGAGTACAGATATTGAGTGCGCCTAAGAGATGTAATTGTTTCCAAAAACAAGGTTGATTTTTCAGAAAATTGACAAATAATTGCGTTCTCATGAGGGACAGGCATCAGATCAAAACATCTATTTTTGTTTAATCCTTAACGTATAACACTTGTATATGCTACTATAGAGGATATTACAGTATAGCCACAGATAAATACACTGTAATACTTTATGGACAATACGGCACATACCGGATCCCCTCCTTCTGTTCAAACATTTCAAAATAAAACCCTAGACTGCAAAACTACACTACAAACCTTTGACAAGAGTACTCAAATTAGCGTGAAGTTCATTAGCATTTTGCGAAAAAGGAAACTCAATAAAACAGAGAAAGATGTGAAGTCAGCTGTATAAGTAAATCAGTTTTGAATATTTGATTGAACAAGCGTTACATTTGTTGCACATTTTGCCGGTATGAATAGTTTAGATGCAAAATGTTTGCACATTCATCACATCACATCCCTGGTGTGTAAAGGCCTTGAAGATTCTCCTGTGTTTACTTCAGAACACACACACCAATACATACCCCCATGCACAACCTGCAATCACACATACCGACAGAGACACACAGGCACCACTCCCCCCCCCCCCCCCACCCACTCACACACACACACACACACACACACACACACACACACACACACACACACACACACACACACACACACACACACACACACACACACACACACACACACACACACACACACACACACACACACACACACGTCGAGTGGCTAATATCTTTCAAGGTCAAACCTGACAAGGAATTCCAATGAGATTAAGTGTCATCAGTGCGACTTTAGCCCTGTTCTGCTCATTGTTCTTGGAAATGCCATTACACCCTCAAGATGACCAAGGCCTTATTGGAGCAGTAGAAAGCCTTTTCCCTTCCTGTGAGGGCCAAATTGATATGTGAGATATTTGATACAGGCAGTGAAATGTATGTTCTAACATATATCTTTATAGAATAGAATAATGGGAGGATGAATACCCTCTTTAATGGGTCACACATGAAGAGCACACAGCACACAGTGACATGTGGCCTCTGCATTTAACCCATCCTAGAACCAGGAGTCTAGTACTAGGAGCAGTGGGCAGCTATTACACAGCGCCCGGGGAGCAATGGGAGTGAGGGGGGAAGGGGGTTGTCCGGTGCCTTGCTCAAGGACACCACGGCAGGGCAGGAGGTGAACTGGGACCTCCCCAAGTAGCAGTCCACACTCCATTTTTAGGTCTGTTCGTGGACTTTAATCGGCGACCCTACAGCTTATCTAGGAGGGTAAGAACGATATATCTGTTGCAAGTATCAGGCTGCAACAGAATATCAGATATCAGCCGATAGCGTTAGTGACTTTTGACTACAATAGACTTTGTATTTGATTGCCTTTAACTGTTGGTTCTTTATTTATTAATTTCGATTTTTATACTGAGCTGAGTTATAAAAATGTTAGTACTTTTGGAGTTTTAAGTTCCCAGAAAAACAGAAATATGGACTTTAATTAAATAACTATTATTGTTATTATGTCTTTATTCAACAAGAGTAATGCATAAAACACATTAAGAAAGGAGGATTTATGCCAAATGTAGCTATTGGCACATTTCCATCTGTAGTCCCTGTTCAGGTACACCCATAACAATCAAACAAGTCCCTGTCACACTATCAATTGTAAATGCAGATCAAAGCATTGATCAACTTATCAGTTCAACTTAAAAAATAACACCACGCACCACGGGAAAAACAAGTTGTTGCATGTTATAAGATCAGCTTGATATGCACTACAGTGAATATGCTTGATTCTATACTTTCTGCATATTTTGTCAATCGCATTATTTTAACATATTACCCTCCATATTTGGCCGTGTTTCAGTCTGACAAATAATGTGAGGTTTTTTTTGTCGTCTCCTCTGGTGAGGCGCCATGTCAACGTGTCAGCCAGCATTTGGCGAGCCGCCTTTCACACTGAATCTGACACATATTCTTTTGGTGGCAGCAATGAGCATTTTGTCATCTCCTCTCTCGAGTGCCAACTCGATGTCCCAATTACACCCCGGCTACTAATTTAATTACAGTAGCAGAAGAAATGGGTTGATTCAATTCATTTCAATTAGGCCTGATTGGAGCAGTCAGATCACATTTTACTCATCTCAGGTACTAGCAGCCTGTCACATTTCGTCTCAGCCGGCCTCATTTGAGGGGAGGAGATAAGCAGGTCATGATATGATAACTGGAAAAATGTGTGGTCTGATGTGAAAACAGTTCACACGTGATTCAGACGCCTTCCTAATCTGTGACTCTGGGATAAATGTGAGAGTAAAACACTTTCAGAGCAGGATCACAGCCAGTTGCCACTTAATAGAGCCCCAGCTACAATAGTCATTACTTATGCATGATGTCCACAATTATGTATCAAATTGTGTGTGCACACGTGTGTGTGTGTGTTTTACATATACAACTAATGGGTGTGTAGCGAAGAGAAAAAAGCTAGGAAAACATGTCAGGAAAAGAAAAAAAAACATTCTCTCACATGTCATGTCATCCAGCTGCCATAGTTGCACTCAGTGTCTAATAATACAACACACACACACGCACGCACACACACACACACACACACACACACACACACACACACACACACACACACACACACACACACACACACACACACACACACACACACACACACACACACACACACACACACACACACACACACACACACACACACACACACACACACACACACACACACACACACGTACATACACACACATTTTGCATGGCTTCTTAAATGGAAAGAGCCTTTGTTTATCACCCAACACACTAACAAGTTAGCAGTAATCTTTAAAACAACACTAAATTATGCTATATAAAAAAAGGCAGTATTTAAATATTTTAGGAATTTTATAAAAATATAACTATGTGTCTCTAAGTACCATCAGTGCATCTACAAAATGCCACCCGAGGACAAATTAAGTGTTTTATTTGATGTTAATTTAATAAAACTCACACTTTAATACAGTTTACCCTAATGAGCATGTGGTTTCATAATCCTATGAATACTGTGTAATACACCATAAGAAATATTAGAATCATATACTTACAAAGAGAAAAATGTGTGATCATTTCAAACTCACTCTGGTGACACAATATTTAGTCAGTGTTTGCATATATAATTAATATATAACAATTTATTAGATCTATAATATCCAACATGTCATCATAAGTTGACATAAACCTATATACATTTAGCCTATTTGTCTAAAGGAATGTCATAATAAAACCATAAAAAGTATCAACTTCACTAAATGTAATACTATGTATTGCCACATACACAACAGTATTATAAAGTTAGAAGAAATGAAGCAATGCCACATCTCTTCTAATAAACACACACAATAATAACTATCAACCCAGCAGGGACTACTGTCATGATCATCCGATATCAGGAAAAAAAGTTACAAGTCGCCGCTGATTGGTGCAGATCAAAGCCTTTACCAGTGTGCCATAGGCTGCCACATTAGCCTGCGGTGTGCGTGCATGTGCGTGTATGTGTGTGCGCGCGCGCGCGTGTGTGTGTGTGTGTGTGTGTGTGTGTGTGTGTGTGTGTGTGTGTGTGTGTGTGTGTGTGTGTGTGTGTGTGTGTGTGTGTGTGTGTGTGTGCGTGTGTGTGTGTGTGTGAACGTGTCTTGGCACCAGTTGCGACGGCGCAAAGACGTCTGATTGGAAACTGACGGACACTGAGGGACGCGGTTTCTCATCCTGCGCTTCTCTATCGATGTAATCGCCTGCTTTAAAATCCTCAATAGATTAAAAAAAGACTCGTATTAAAATATATCTGATGGAGAACTGTAGTGCTGGCACGTTTCTTTGTTTGTTTTTTTACAATCCGCGACGATAACATGATAAATCAAAAACGTGCGTAATTTACCTCTCGGTGACTTCCTCGCGGTCCGGCCTCCCCTTTTTCCGATTCCCGCAGTGAGAGACAGATGCTGCAGAGTGAGAGAGAGGGGAGAGGAAAAGGAGAGGAGTTCTTAGAGAAGTCAGCCGGTGCACTATATGATGCACACTAGAGAGGGCCAGCATTAGGAGCCAAGTGGCCCCTTTTTTCTTACCTTGCGACACGGAACCAGAGGGGATGAACAAATACGAGAAAAAAAAAGCGGTTGTTTGGGTGATTACAGGTTTTCTCCCTCCTTCCTCCACCCCCACCGCCGCTTCTCCTCCACCAGCAGCTCTCTCTCCTCTCCCGGTGAATGGAGAGAGACTGGCCCCGCTGAAATAGCCCTCTTTGGGGGGCTCCAGCTATGCAGCAGAAACAGCCTTCTTCTCTTTAAGGTTAAAAGATGCTGCTGGGGCGCATCCGGTGTCAGCTGTGTCGTAAAACAAACGTGCTTTTTGTGTTACTCTTCCTCTGCAGAGCTATTCATTTGGTGATATTTCCCCAAATCCATGGTCTTTTTTAATAGTTCCAGGGAGGTGGGTCTTTTTATTTTTCACTAGGATTGGTGTTTAGACTCTAAAATCAGCAAAACCCTTTCTGCCACTTGTAAAAAATCCTACCAAATGAATGACTTTCCCAGAAGTCCAAGCTGTTTGGCAGACCTGATCACTCTGGATCTTCCCCCCCCTCCCTCCTTTCCTGTATGTGTGTCTATACCGGATTAAATGGCAGCTCGTTTTAAATGGCACCTTGCCTCGTTTCCCCTCTCCTTTCATCATCAGCAAAATAAAGATTAGGCCTTACAGAGGGGAGATTGTAAAGGCTCTCCTTTTTTATTTCTTTTTTTTTTTTGTAGAGGCGCAGGGATCTTCATTCCTCCGCCTTTGTGATGATATTGATGATGATGATGGCCAAGTGGACAGTTTGATTTTTGTGTGGCGAGCTTGTTATAAAGAATCAATATTATATCAAGGGGGTAACTTTTGTGATAAAGGACTTCAGCCACTCTGGCTATTCATCATAAGTCTGTAGCAAGCAGATAGGTCAAAAGAAATTATATTGCTCTAAAGAGTGTGTCTCCTTATCTCGCAGCAGCAGGGGAGTGGAGGACACGCCGATCGATACAGTAGCTGCCGTATACTCCTTGCAATTATCAATAGCTGATTTTGTCTTCCTGGGGCAGAATCTATTAATACCAGATAATAACAGGCTTTTTTGGACATAACTTCTAAAGGAGGTGATGGGGGAGGAAGAGAGGGAAATGGGGGGGAGAAGAAAGTTTGCGCGCGGGGCGACCTTGTTGACAACAGATTTGTCTCTCATATGAGGTGCACACAGGGGAATAGACAAGTCAAACAGACACGAGGGAGAGGGAGGGGGTGGCAGGGGGGAGAGAGAGGAGGGGGGAGCTCTAACCGAACCCCCCTCCCTAACTGAAAAAAAGCTCATCCATCGTTACAGTAAAAAAAGGTTTCTTATTTATCTAGAATTGTACGTTTTTACCAAATTTCCCATTAAAACAAAAATATTATATAAACAATTTCGTAATCTAAAGCCCTATTTTAGGATAAATTACAACGTTTAAAATGCAAAAACAAAATACATGCAAATAATGAATATCAATTTATGTATATCAATAACATTTATGCACGTTTTGCCCGTCTAATTTACATGCCAGTTGGCCTCGAATATCTTAATCCCTCCAATCCCCTTCCCATTAATATGACCCATGCATCCGGAGACTTTAATGCAAATAGAAATTCGCCACGTGAAGGGTTAATGTGTTTATTCAGCAACACAATGAGTTCAAATCGATGCACACAACATCGTTTCTCCTTATTTACGTATTTTACTTTCAAGCAAAAAGCTAAAAGTGCAAGGTATAGTTTTTACATATAGGCTATATATTAAAGTGATAAACCAACTGTACGATATACAATCATTTAAATGTAATCAGGTTAATCACTTGGACCAGCAAAGGACACACTTTTACACTGTGCGTATTTCTTTTTTTACATTAAAGTGAACCTAAATGTATGTAGCCAACGTAAAGCCACAAAATCTCCTCTCATAAATCAAATATACTGCAAGATTAATATGACATATCCCTATCTCCATGTCTATCTCTAACAAAAACAGGTTGGTGTGAGATATTGTATGATGGGAGGTCAAATCTGGGTGTTCACTGGAGTCTGAGGACGATCCATTGAACAGTAACGTGGTGGTACATCCTAGTGGTGGCTGAAAGCAATGGGCTGAACCTCAGCTTGGGGGTTAACTCTCACACACAGCGCAGTCCCTACACACACCGAGCCGTGCCCGACACCGAGACACCGGAGCGGTCTGCCACAAGATAACTTCCAAAGCTGGCTTCCATATGAGGCGGCAGAAGGGAAGACACTGAGTGATGCTTTAATTTGGAAGAAAGCAGCCGCGTTTCAGTGTTTCGCTTCAAGATATCCCGAAAAAAGGTACTTTTTTTTTAAGAGCGCACCGAGGCGAAGGGGCAACCGGGAGCTAAAGGAGGAGGAAGAGGTGGACTTCATCGCGAGGAGAAGCGATTTCTTCTGGGACGAATGAGTGTTTGATATGGAGGCTGCTTATCTGCTTTTTCGCGTCAAAGTTTGAACACGATTCAAAAAGAGGTGTGAATTGTGTGAATAACTTTTACACATCAACCGGTTTATGATTAGCGGAAACGTGTCCATGAAGAGACAACTTTAAAGAGTCCAATTCAGGAGGAGTAAAAGTTACCTATAACGGAGCAGAACTCTCGAGACTTTATGAGAAGATGGGATCATAAAGGTCAAAGTGATGAAGATGATACTCGGAGAAGAAACGCTGTGAATCCTCAGTGAAAGGAGGCAGGGGTTTTGACGTTCCCTTGTTGAAGACCCCCCCGTGAGCCCGGGCATAACAAGAGATTTGGTGTGTAGTGTTGTGGGGGGGGAGAGAGGTTGGATAGTAAAGAGAAAAAGAGACGGATAAAGTCTGAGAGTGAAGCTGCTAATTGCTCAGTCCGTCCCTCATTACCATATCCAATGCGCGTCCGCTGGACTTCAGCCAATCCTCCCCACCTTCACATGGTGCCATTAATCGCGAGGCATTATTCACTATCGTAATTATTATACCGACATGCGCAATCCGACGCACAACAACAGCAGCGACGGCAGCAGCAGCAGCAGCAACGGCTAATTTACTGAACATTTTTCCTTTTTTGCGTCCCCCTCCTTTCCTCTCTCTCAGATATATCAGACTATTTGCGAACTTTTTTTTTTAAGTGTGTGTGTGCGTGTTGATTCATTCGCTCTCCGCTGATGTATCTGCAAAACGCAGAGGCATCACGGAGCGCAAAAGCAGCAGCAGCAGCGACATCCACGCCAGCAGCAGCATGTCCCGACGCAAGCAAGCCAAGCCGCAGCACCTCAAGTCGGACGAGGATCCCGCAATAGCCGGGGTGATTTCCGAGCACGGTGAGTGGAATTAACCAGCTGAGTTCTCCTCTTTCCAAAACAAGACAACTTCCCCTGTCACTACACTTTACACTAGCTGTATTTTCTTTATTTCACTCTGTTTCAGCAGCTTTTAAACTTCTTTAAGTTCGACTTTAAATGGAAACTGGATCCGGATTTATAATAAGATGTATTTCTTAAATATGGAATTTTGACATCAGCGTTATTAAGTCAGAAATGGTTCTCTTAGTAGACACGCAAGTTTGTTGTTTTAAAAAGTCGAGTTAGTTTTATCCCCTAAACATCTGTCTAACCTGCATCTGGTCACATTATCGGCGACTTTTAGGATTAAAGTGTTTAATGCATAAATGTATTCATTTTAAACAATTTTGTAATATGTGCATGAGGCCTTTTTGAAAGCCTTTCTTCAAAATATCACTATTTTAATATTAATATATATTTAAAAAATTGGAGGCTCCTTTGCAAATTAGTCTTTGAAATCTTACAGTTGACTTGTGCATGCGCTTAAACACATGCACACACAATTTAAGAACTTGGAAATATTTGAAATTATTTTACATCTTTTAAATTCTTAATTCGGCGAAAGAAAGAGATGCGACGATTTATATTTTAATTAAATAAATACAAATAAAACCCGTTAAAAAAGATACATTTGATTTTGAATCAGTCTTTTGTCCCCCTGCGCCTGTCTGGCTCTCCTAGGAGCGACGTGCGGATTCTGTTGCAGGTCGAAGCCTGCGTTTTGTTATGGAAATGTTTTTGTTTACCCCCCTCACATAAATTTAGCACACTTGATTTGTTCCCTTTTGCTCACAATGTCGACAACATCGGTTGACAGGGCTCGTCCTCGCCATGCGAGAGAGAGAAAAAAAGGCTCATTCATCTTGCATTCTGTACTCAGCCTTTTGCGCAATAAAACGATCATTATAGTGCTAAAGTCACATCTTCAGAAAGCCGTTGGAATTATAGGAACAACCGTAGAAATAGTACTTTATTTTCAAAAATCCTGTTGAACATGATGTTTTTCTAAATGTTACGATTCTTTGAAATTCAAGTATTTGTAATTGCTGTATTTTTATAAAACAACATTGTATAAAAGGAGGAAGAAATCTAATTTTGTATCTATGAGGAGTACTTGATTTAATAATTTCATAGATGAACCAACAGTCACAATAATATAGTGTTTTAATATTAACATAATCACTTTTTTACTCTAAAATGTGTATTTCTTTTAAAGTTGATACTTCCAAAAAGAAAGAAAATCACTGCTATTATTTATACCTCTCCATTTGGCTCATGTTGGCCAACGCAGACCCAGTCACACACTCACACACTTTGCAGGGCTTCTTTACAATAGAAATGCGTGATGTAATCTCTGGGGAGCAGCTCTCTTTGCATGGGGAAATGTTGGTGTGAGGGCTTTGGGGAATCACACTGATGACTCTTGGCTCTTTTTGTCCGATTTGCTTGATTTTCTCCAGGGCGATTTCACATTTGAACAGTGTGTCTGTTTTAATGTTGAGGTAACCCGTTGGTAGATTATCCATCAGGTTGTTCTCCTGTAGGATCATGGAAGGAAAAAAAACCTTTTTTAGTCATAACATTTGGATGATTTTAATTTCAGTTAAACAATATTCCTGCAATTTGTGATAAAGAAAGCAGTATCCAGAACATTCAGGGCTCCACACATTCTTTGATCATTTGTACACCTTTCTGCATGGATGTCTACCATTAAAATAAAGCAAACACACTGCCTTGTAACCTATACGCCATTGTGCTTAACACTGGAAGTGCCCGAGGAATGTTCGTGCATGTCCTCATCGGAGCACTATACTGGCTCGCTTGTTTCCATGACAGACGTACGTTACAGTGAAACAATCCCAAGCCTTTGGTAGAGCACAGCGAGCCCATACACTTAGATAAACCCAATAACACTCATTGAAAGCTTCCTTACGGACGAATGTCACGACTGCGGTGTATCACTGCAGCATGATCAGACTCTCTGGTGCCCGTGCTGCAGCTCCTGACCATCAATCGTCTTGACAAATCATTGCATATAACGTCGAAGGAACTCAAAGGTTCCAATTGTTATTCAGACTTGAAATCTATATTATGTCGAGCTGGTTTTAGGGAGCAAGTCAAGCATTCGGATGGCGTTCAAATTGAGCTGAAGGACACATTTCGTGAAATATCGAGCAAGAAAAATAGTCCCCGGATTAGGGAACTAGGATGTAAACCTGTCCTTCTGTGTTCTTTATTTTTTGATCAGACCTCTGTGAATGGATGTCTTTCACTCTGCTGCAGCTCAGTCAGGATCCCTTTAATGTGCCAATAAAGATGAAAAACTAAAATCAAGTGCCAACAAGCTCTTGTCTGGCATATCATCTCCTCCTCAGGCCTTCCTGACACTTGCCCCCTGAGGGCATTGGGGGTTGTGTGTGTGTTCAGATAGGGACAGAAGGGGGGGGGGGGGGGGGGGGGGCCTCCTTAGGAGTGCTTTTACAAAGCTTGCTGACTTAACCTTTGTCTAGCCCCGGTCGGACAGGCCCTGCCGTTTGATGTCAAGCTCCTCGTACAATTAGAACATGTGTGCCGTTGACCTTGGCAGCGCAGCATACTCGTGTCCTAGAAAGTGTGAACAGCGACGGGCTTTTCATCCGGCCACCGCCTCCTCCTCTGCATCCAGTGCCTTTCAAGGTGTGCATGTGGAATGTGTGGGAAGTGGTGGCGTACGTATTGCACTGTGATACACTTGTGTTCAGAGGGATGTTGAAAATATACATTTCTTCAGACGTACATGATCAATTTCAACCAAGAAAAGAACAGTTTCACAATGTTATTTGTTGGAAAAAATGACATTTTCTTCATCTTAGGAGACACTCTATGATAATTTTAGAAAGGAGCATACATTTAGGCTTTAGTTTTGATGCTTTTTCACAGATATGTCTCATTACCGTCTTTATTGAATCCTCAAACACAATCCCAATGTTTAAGTTTCCCTTTCTCGCAAACATAATCTTCAAATCAGGAATGTCCGTGGTTATGAGGTTCAAAACATATGGAATACAGTGAGGAAATCCCTGCTGACAGTGACAACACGGTTCCCCTGCAGTAGGGCTTTTGTTTGGCTTTTGTTTTAATCCCCTCTCACCATTGGGTGCAGGCCCCTGGACCACCCACACAGTTGTGCCAAAGAAGGCACTCAGATATGGCCGTGTCCAAATTACCCCCCTGCGCCGAAAAAACACACACAAACAAGAAATATCCTGATTGAGAGGAAGGACTTGACAGGACTGTTTTGACATTAAGCAGATTTAAGAGACCGAAGAGGCACATTTCGTCATTAGTCGTTTTTCTGAAGATTAATTTTGTTTAGGGGATTTTAGCTTTTCAAAAAGTGAAGCCACGGACCAACAGTTTGACAGTCGAGGTGTTTTGTTTGTTTTACTTCAAAATATAACTATTTGAATTTAGCTGAAGCAAACCCATGTAAAAAAAAGACCATTAAATATGACCTGCTGCAAGATGAGCTTCCATTAAAGCCTCCTCATCTCCAACTCTTTTGTAAAACCACATCCAGAGAGAACCATCTTACCGGGTGACACACTCCTCTGGACAGAGTGCCGTCATTGAATACTGTATTGCAAATGCTTGCACAAACAAATCGTTAATGTTTTGGCTGCCGCACATCTGCAAGCAACGACAAAAGGCCTCTCTGTTAGTGCAGATATGACTGTACCACTCTGCAGAGCGGCTGACCAGGCCGGTGACACACACACACACACACACACACATTAAACACACACACAGGCAGAGCAGTGTTGAAGGCGCTCGAGCCTCTGCATGATGCATAGGATCATTTGATGAGATGCCTCATGCGTTCAGATGTGTTTACTTTTCAGGAAGTGTGCAGACAAACCTATTTTTGAACAATCCGCTGTTTTAAAGATTCACACAAATATTATAAGATAATATTAGAATAATAAATGCAATGCTTCAACAATGTGAAAACAGATTCAGTATTTCAAATGGGAATTTACAAGTCACAAAAGTCAATATACATCAGTCAAAACTTAAAAAATATGACTTAAAATAATAAATTTCCCCGAGAATAGAGTTGTGGATGTGTGATCAAAGAATTCCAAAATTGTTGAAGCCAGAGGCCTGTTTCTTTTGGCCCTCCCCTCCCAACATGGGCAGGACCCACAGTGATGCATCTCTCTTTAACGGTCCTGAACTATCCCCAGATGCTCGAGAATAATGCTTTTTGAAGAGGCAGAAGGAGGGGGCGGTTCTAGTGAGGCTAGAGATTACTGTAGGTTAATAAAAAAAAAGGCACAGTTTGACAAATAGGAAATGGAAGACACAAAACACTTGAAATCCCTTTAGACACCATTGACTTTACCGTAACATGTTACCAGTGTCATGGTGTGTGTGTGTGTGTGTGTGTGTGTGTGTGTGTGTGTGTGTGTGTGTGTGTGTGTGTGTGTGTGTGTGTGTGTGTGTGTGTGTGTGTGTGTGTGTGCTCAGTAAGTGGATCTTGAAATTGTTAAGATTGAAGGAATTTGAAATTGATCAACGCTCGGCTCTATGGCTTTCACAGGATCGGTGGAAAGGATGAATAGCTCATCTGATATAATATGTCAGATTAGCGGTTACAGTTAGCATGACAACGATTATTGAGCAAGATAGCGGACACACGGATCCAATGTCCTCAATCCCACTATTATCCACAAGCTTAATATTTGCATCTGAGTAAATGAAGACTCTTGGAAGAATGGAAAACGGATTGGATTTTTTTTTCATCCTTTCCTTTCTCATGCCATAGGAAAATCAATACAACCCCCTACACTCACACACTAGTGCACACACACTCTCACTGTCTTGCAAATACATAAAATACACACAATGTCGCTTTTACACAGCTGCGATGGCGTCCCACTGTTTCAGGAGAGAATGGTAATTATGAATGCAAATTGTATCATTTTAAGCTTATTGGCATGTACAGTGGGAAATAGGGAAATTGTTGTAGCCTGTCTTGTAATATTGAGTAATTGTAGCAATATTCAAAATGTCAGAAGCCACATCCAAAATCCACATCCGAGAATTTCATTGAGGCTTTTTTTTTTTAATGGCAGTGTTGAGCTATTGAGGCTATAGTATTCTTTAAAATATAGTCTGAAACTGAAAATGCCCCGTAAAAAGGATATTTTCAAAAATGTATTTATTTTTCAAATAAAAACAATGAAATGTACGATTCATATTAGAAACAATATCACTTCACAGAGGAAACTTGCTAAGATAGCCATATACATACACTACAGTTATTTATCTGCAGTGGCCGCAAAAAGCATGTGTTTGTCATTTGTGCGTCAACATATGTGTGAAAGAACGTATCGGTGCGTTTGTGTGTGTGAGGTCAGAGGCATACAAAGCCCCCCCCTTGTAATTGTATGAATGAATAAAAGAGATTGACAGTAATACCATTCTAATAACTAATCAGCTCAACACAATGCCTACTCATTTGCGCTGACCTTTCAACCCCCAATTATGGAAATGAGTTCTGCTGTCCGCTGCCGGCCTAAGGAGATTTTAAGACTTTTGTCACATGTCCCTGACGTTTCTTCTCACTTGGTATAAATAATATGATAATCATTTTGGGAAAACATTTTTTTTTTAATGCAATTCTTATTATGATTTTGCACTGGATAATCAAGGGGGGAGGTAACATGGATAATTAAAGAACCGTCACGGATTTAGATTTATTTTATATTGCTAAATCAATTTTCTTCGGATTTCTAATTTAACCTTACATGATTAAGTCAAATAATATCGTGTTTTGTCAGCCCCAGCCCCATTGAGGATGGGAACGCGGAGCCTGTCCAAAGCCTTTCTGTTGATAATTAATTGAGTTACAGTCACCACACCTTGAGAGCTCCTGCCCCCTTTGGCCAGAAATTACAGGAGGAGTGATGAATTTCTTTACTAATGAGTCACTGTAATTGGCATGAATGCTTCATGTCTGCCTCACCAGGGCTCGTTCCGTTTTAACCTTTGTAATGAGCGTGAGCACTGGATGAATCTCACTGTAGCTCACTTGCAACACATAGGAAGACCTGTAGTGTTGAGTGAATATGTGAAATCCTCCATGGCAGTATTTGTCTTAGCTGTTCTTAGATGTTATGTCACCATCTACGACTACGTGTCATTTTATCTTTTATATTGACAGATCAGGCTTGTTGGCTTATTGGTTGAGCTTCGCTGTTATGATTAGTGGTAGAACATTTGCGTAAATTAAATACATTACTAACTTTATTCAGGAACATTTGCTCTTTTGTGTGTGTGTGTGTGTGTGTGTGTGTGTGTGTGTGTGTGTGTGTGTGTGTGTGTGTGTGTGTGTGTGTGTGTGTGTGTGTGTGTGTGTGTGTGTGTGATATGCAGTTGCACCGTTTACAAATAATTACAATGCAATTTTTTTGCACTTTTTGTAGCTCTGATTCTATTTTGGCAAAATGAATAAGTCATCAATCAACTTTGTTTTATAAAGTGTCTTTATAGGGAAAGTACTTTTGTGTAATAAATCACCCTTTTGGCAATAATGCCCGTTAAATTGTCCTCTTTTATAGTTTTTAGAATGTAACATAATTCATTTTGTAGCTAAATAATGGTATCGCCAGAATTACCCTGGGTATTTGACTAAATACCGGACAGGAGACTCTGAAATAGAGTATGTGCAGGTTGCTGTGGCAGTGATTGAGCTCACTTCCCACTCATTATGAAAGGGAAATGTATATAGGGCCAAGAAAGACATATACACACACATAGAGTATAACCATGTTTAAACAAAAAAAATAAACAAAAATGGGAGGGCATTTTTGCACGGTTTTGATCAGGTGTGAATTTGGTCTTTGCTCAGAGCGTGTGGCGTCGGTTTGTTTGACTCTTGATGGTTGCGTATGGAAGAGGAAGTGGCTTCCTAAAACTCTGATTAAACATGTGTAACTAATCAAGAGACTGCGCTGCCATGGCACTAGCATGTAATTTGTTGAGTCTCATTTTAGAGAGCATAGGAGAAGGAGGGAAAGTAAGACAGATACATTTATTAACTGAAAGGCAATGTTGTATATTTCAAAACATTTCCAAAAGCATTTGAAAGTGGGCATGATATGTATCATTTGTATGTGTATTGGTAACATACAGTGTACATTTTCAAATTAAAGGCGAATGGTACAGGATATTTTTAAGTGCTACATTTTCATCCGATTTCTGCTTTTGAAACACTGACAAATCACTCTTCCTGACATCATAAGAAAAGAGTAATCCAGTATAGTCCCTTGCTTAGATTTAAGGCTAAAGTATTACCTTTGCAATGCTAAATGACAAGGCCCAGGCATTTGAAATTCAGGTGGAAATGACCTGGCTTGATAGCAAAGGGGAATCCTAATAGGGCCATCAAAGTCCTGATTTGTACCCAACAGATGAGGCAGCCGTGAATTGTATGAAATATTGGAAATCAATAGGTTCTATGGAATTTCATTAAGCGGCAGTATCCACAATTGATAGGCCCTCATAATTTGATGGATTGCACAAAGAAAATTATTAGCTGCTCTATGGAGAGGGTGTGAAGGCACAAACCTGGGTCTTGAGAATTGGTGAACTAGGGCAATTTGTTCGGAGTAAAAAAATAAAAAGAATATTGATTTGGTTTATGTTAAAAGAGAGGAAAAAAATGAAAGGTTAAATCTGTGCAGCACTGCACTGCAAAATATGTTTGGATTCTTTATCGATTATTTATTCATTAATTATTCTTTTGTTGCCTTCTCCTCCCTCTTTTCCATTCCCCCTCCATTCTCCTGACCCCCTCCACTCCCTTTAGCCCTAGGTGAGGTGCTGGAAGACGCAGACAGTGGGAATGAGAGCCGCAGCGGCAGTGAGGAGACACACATTTGTGAGAAGTGCTGCGCTGAGTTCTTCAAGTGGTCAGACTTCTGTGAACATTTAAAATGTTGCACCAAAAGCCCCCTGGTGCTCATAGTTAATGACAATGAGAACACACCTATCCCCTCCCAAGAATATACTACAGAGCTCTCCCCTGTACCCAGCTGCTCTAGCGAACAGGCTGACAGCGAGGACCCGAGGGAGGGCAACCACAGTCTTGTTGGTGAGGGGGAGGACATCCCAGAGACAGCAACCCTAAGTGGGGTCAATCTCCAAGAAAACGAGGATGAGCAGATGGAGCTAGAGCTTTCACCAGAAAAAAATATGGATCTCGACGAGACAGATGTGACATCCCCTGAACCAGACGGCTCCCTACCTCAGCTCAATGATGTGGTCCCCTCCGCTGTTACAAGCTACGCCATGCCAAGCACCAATGTTACCTTGGAGACCCTGCATGGCACCCGGGTTGCAGTAGCCCAGTTTTCACAGAGCGTAAGGGCAGCAGTGGGCAGTGGGGTTTCCACCATGGCTATTCCCATGATCCTGGACCAGCTGATGGCCCTCCAGCAGCAGCAGATACACCAGCTGCAGCTGATAGAGCAGATACGCAGTCAGGTGGCACTGATGAACAGGCAGTCTGCCTCACAGCCTGCTCTAAACAACCATCACAGCAATGCTGCTGGAAACCAAGGGCCTGTTTCCTCCTGTGCCCCTCCTATCGCAAGTCAGCTTCAACTACACAACTTCATCACTCCCCCTGTCCATCAGATGCCTGTGAGGTTGCCAGCGACGCTCAGCGCTCAAGGCCCTTCACCCTTGACCTCAGGGATGGAAGGGCCCCTCTCTCAAACACCCAGTAGCTGTCAGCCATCTAACTCTTCAATACCCAACACGTGCTCAAATAACTTGGTGTTTCCCTCGTCCAGTGGCAACGGATTGTCATCTCTACTCCCCTCCTGTTCATCATCAGTCACAAACAACATTAGCAGTAGTATAACAGGATGTGGTGGCATCAGCAGCTCAGCTCTGTCCAGGAACTCCATCACCCCTCCTTCGCTCAGCCACAGCAGCCTCATGGGCTCTGCCTCCAATCTACCGCTGATACCTCACAGCTCATCCAGCAGCGTGATCTTCCCCAACCCGCTGGCCAGCATAGCAGCCACAGCCAATGCGCTTGACCCCCTCTCTGCTATGATGAAGCACCGCAAGGGGAAGCCCCCAAATGTGTCTGTGTTTGACACTAAGCCCAGCTCTGAGGACCCCTTCTTCAAGCATAAGTGTCGGTTCTGTGCCAAGGTGTTTGGCAGTGACAGCGCCCTACAGATCCACCTGCGTTCACACACTGGAGAAAGGCCCTTCAAATGCAACATATGTGGAAACCGTTTCTCTACTAAAGGAAATCTGAAAGTCCACTTCCAGAGGCACAAAGAGAAATACCCACATGTTCAGATGAACCCCTACCCTGTGCCAGAGTACTTGGACAACGTACCCACAAGCTCAGGCATCCCGTATGGAATGTCTTTTCCGCCGGAAAAACCTGTAACCACATGGCTCGACAGTAAACAGATCCTCTCCACAAATCCCACCTCCGTTGGGCTCCAGCTTCCTCCTACGCTGCCGAGTATGATGGGAGGTTATGGTGAGTCTCTAAGCCTCACACCGCTTAACAGGTCCCCTCAAGGGTATTCTCCACCATTAAGCGACTGTGCATCTTTGTCCCCTAATATTGCTATTGACTCTGGCATGACCACTATGTCCCCCTCCCCAAAGCCCAGTCTAGGTAGTGATGCACCTCCTCTCTTGAAACCTGAAGGTGTTCTCCTTCCCCCAAGCTGCTCTACTAGGCCAGGAGAGAACACCACCACCACCACAACTACACTAACTCAAGTGGTCCTTTCCTCCACCGTCACCTCAACCTCATCGTCCAGTAGTGGCCAGTTCACTGAACCCATCACTAGCCCAAGCTCAATTTCTAGCCCTGTCTCACATCCTGTCCTTCCCATGCTCTCAGACCAGTTTAAGGCCAAGTTTCCCTTTGGAGGCCTCCTAGACTCTATGCAAACCTCGGAGACATCAAAGTTGCAGCAGCTTGTCGAGAACATTGACAAGAAGATGACTGATCCAAACCAGTGTGTCATCTGCCATCGCGTTCTGAGCTGCCAGAGTGCCCTCAAGATGCACTACCGTATCCACACTGGTGAGAGGCCTTTCAAATGCAAGATATGTGGGCGGGCATTCACCACAAAGGGAAACCTGAAGACACACTTTGGTGTCCATAGATCCAAACCACCACTCCGGGTCCAACACTCCTGCCCTATCTGTCAGAAGAAGTTCACCAATGCCGTCGTGCTGCAGCAACACATTCGTATGCACATGGGAGGGCAGATACCAAACACCCCTGTCCCAGAAAGCCTGCAGGAGATGGACACTGACCTCTCCTTTGATGAGAGGAGCATGGATGCGATGAGTAGTTATGATGACGACCTTCTGGATGAAATGGAGCAAGCTATAGAAGATGAACCCGACTTCAAAGAGGGAGAAGTAGACCCATGTAAACCCTATTCACCTGGGTGCTCCCCACCAACTTCCATAATTTCAAGCATTGCTGCAATGGAGAACCAGATGAAGATGATCGACGCCACTACCAACATGACCCGTTCGTTTGGTCAGAAGCCTACGCAGAACGGCATCAGCTTTGGAGGAGAAACTGATTGCTTTGCCA
Organism: Notothenia rossii; assembly: GCF_949606895.1. Classification (NCBI taxonomy): domain Eukaryota; kingdom Metazoa; phylum Chordata; class Actinopteri; order Perciformes; family Nototheniidae; genus Notothenia; species Notothenia rossii. The sequence goes on from NC_136905.1 coordinate 29,604,530, forward strand.
CTGATTCCCTCTCTGCTGTGGGGGATGCTGAAGGTCAAAGCTTGCGGAGCCCTGCTTTGTCTGAGTCCTCCGGCTCGATGCAGCATTTTTCCCCAGCTCACAGCAATTCCGAGAGCCTGCGATCCAAATCCCCAGCTGCATTCAACAATAACATCAACAGCAACAGCACCACGATAGTAGAAGAGGGCCAGGAGAACAATTTGTCTGGCTTTGCAACAGTGAAGTCGGAAAAATCAGAGACCCCATCTCCGCTCTCTGCAACTGAAGGCACCGGGGCCCTTGACCTGACTGCCACTCAACCTGGCAGGCACTTTATCAAGGAGGAGAGCCACTTCAGCATGCTGTTTCTAAATAGAGATCGAGGTGTGTATGTGCAAAATGAACTTAAACATGATGCATCATTTAAGTTGAACAAAATGTAGTCTCAAAATAGAAATAGACAAAAAAGTGTTATTAGCCCTAAATAATGAAGTGGGGTTTTACATAGAGGTGTAATTTCTAAATGTTCAAGTCTAATATATTCATCTTCTATCCATAGCTCACAGTTTAAAAAATGTGACTGTGTAACTATATTGCTACAGCATTCAAACATGCATTTCAATTCTCTGTTTTAAGGTCTGAGCACTCCTAATTTGGCCAGCACTGCATCGAACATGATCAAAATGGAAATGAACGGACACGGGAGGTCGATGTCTCTGAGCGACAACTCTCACCCTCCGGCGGGCATCCATGTTCCTGCTGCAGCGCCCCAGAGCACCATGAGCCCCAGCATCAACCCGATGTTGGCTCCCCCACCTCCACGACGCACTCCTAAGCAGCACAACTGCCACGCCTGTGGGAAGAATTTCTCCTCAGCCAGTGCTCTGCAAATCCACGAGCGCACACACACCGGGGAAAAACCTTTCGCCTGCTCTATTTGTGGAAGGGCTTTCACCACAAAGGGCAATTTGAAGGTATGATCCAGTTTAATACAGCATAACTTAGGATTTTACCTGAATCTTTGTGGTTGTAAAAATGCATACCATGTCAGTGTTTCCCCTAGGTTTACTGCCTTGGCAGGATGCTGCTCGGGTACCTCGAAAAAAAAATTCGGGGCACCCAGATTTTTTTTATCCTTTGGAGCAGAGAGAGGGGCTGTGGATTATTGTTATTGATATCGTACAGTAACAAAGTATTTGTACATTAAAAAGTAATAAAGTACAGTGTTACTCTGTACTTTATTACTTTAATTCAAACTGTATTCCCTTCTTATCATGTAGCCTACACTTCTTCCTTTCATTGATACATTTAAATCACCTGACTACAGCATATAACATACCTGCTGCAACCCTGTGCTGCTGCTGCTTCTCTCTGCCTCATCCTCTATTGCTGGACGCAGCTCCACCTCATCTGATCTCTGATATGAAAGCAATCGTGTTATGATCATATTGAGCTATTGGTGTGAGTCTAACATTAAACAAGCAGTCTGCTTGTCATACATTGCTGACGATACATTTTAAGTGGCAATTTGTTGAGTCACTGCCGCTAAATGTCGGTAGCATCAAGCTAGCAAATCCTGCATTAGCCTCACATCAACAAGTGACAGAACATCCAATTATCCTGAGCTAATTTACTGAATAAACCAACTCACATCTCCTGTCTTTTTTTTCACCCAACTCATTAGACTATTCTTCTGCTGGCGTTTGATTGTTGTTTTCTGTCAAATTCAATACTGTAGTTCAAAACCGCGGTACCTGCTCACCATCTGTGAGCTATTTTTAGAATGCGCACGCTACGTTCGTTGTCGCGTTCGCGCGCGTCCACCTGGGCAGGCTGTGTGTGTCCTTCTCCTGTGACGATAACGGCTTGCGGTTAAAAAATAATAATAAACAAAATTGAAACTGGGGGGACACACAAACGGGCAGACTGCAGAGCTGTTGTTCTCCTCCTTTCCTCCGCTCTTGTCTCTGATTGTGAGTGTGTGCATTCTCGTGTGTGTGTGTGTGGGGGGGGGGGGGAGCCCCGCCCTTCAGAAACAGAGCGGAGGGAGAATGTGAATATGCAAGGCTGTGGACACTGAAACATGCACATTGGATAAATAACATAGGCGTTTAGTTTATTTAATAAAAGAGCACATGTTCAATGTGAAAGTGACCGTAGATATATTACTTCAGTTGCAATTTGGTGCTATATATATATATATTTTTTTAAATAATAAAAAAAAAAAAAGTAAATTAAAAAAGAAAAAAAAAAAAAACACCTTGAATTTTCAGGCAGGGCGCGGGGCTCCGTTGGCAGGGCGCAGCGCCCCGCCAAGACAATGGTAGGGGAAACACTGCATGTAACAAGTAATACTCTGGGATCGACTCCATATCCATACAATAAAATGTGTGCATCTCGTATTTGCCTTGAACTGTTAAGGTCTCCCAATAACACCCATGATGTTCTTTTTATTCTCTTGCTAATTTTAGGTACACATGGGAACACACATGTGGAACAACGCTCCAGCCCGAAGGGGTCGGCGACTGTCCGTAGAGAATCCCATGGCCCTCTTGGGTGGGGACGCCATGAAGTTCAGCGAGATGTTCCAGAAGGATCTCGCGGCTCGGGCCATGAACGTCGACCCGGGCTTCTGGAACCAGTACGCCGCCGCAATCACCAACGGGCTTGCCATGAAGAACAATGAGATCTCTGTGATCCAGAATGGAGGCATCAACCAGCTGCCCGTCAGCCTCGGTGGCCAAGGAATCACTTCATTGGGACCCATGCCGGGAGGAATGGACCGTATTCACACCGGAAACAGCCCTTCCATGACGGGTATGGAGAAGGCTGGTATGGATGTCGGGTCCGTCCGTCCGTTCGCCAGATTTATGGAGGAGAACAAAGAGATTGGGATCAATTAAAAATACTTTTCTGTATTATTCCAAGGTAGGCGTTTGGCAAAGACTAAGAGTCTTCCAAGAAGGAAATAAACTGCTGATCCAGTCTGAACTCATGCGTACTATATTATGTACAGATTAAATATTTTTTGTTTGGTTTTGGAAATATAGTATTTAGTATTGATTAGAGGTCTTTGCCTTTCATCCATTCCCTCTTCACTTGATATTTCGCCTATACGAAGAATATTTTGTCTCTTGTTTGAGAATATGTCGTCTTGCAAGATTTGCATGGTACTTATTGGTTTTTATCAGTATGTTTGACTGCTTTTATGAATTATTTTGAAAACCAAGATCCTGCCTCATTTATAATGGGCAAGAATCTTGTCTGGACTGGACTAAAACAGAAGAGTTTAAAGACAGTATGGCCTTTGTCTGGCAACCTTGTTTATGATTGCTCTTTTAAATATAAAAGGGCCGTGGATAGACTGAAGAAAAGACTGAAATATAGTGTTTCTGTGCTCGCCTGATATTCTTTTTCTCATGAACTAGAAAACTTGAAAAAAATAATGTTTGAACTATTTTAATCTTTACATTTAGTCTCCCAGCATTGTCTTATAATATTGTCCTGTGTCTTTAGTATTTATGATATTGACAAAAAAGCGGGTATACAAAAATATATTTAATGGCCCAAGCGTTTTATTGATCCATTTCTTTTCTAAACTGCAGGCTTCACTGATGAATATCTCTTTCAATAAAGACGGTATGTCGTTTTGAGTTGAACAACAGAGAAAATCGTAGGTTTTATTTGGATATCTGTTGAGACTATGTGTATCTCGTTACATGGTAAAGAAGCTAGAGATATCCGAAGCTGCTATGACCACAACCCTGCTTTTAACCTTTGTAAAAAGAAAAAAAGTGATCCTTTTGAAGAAATATCTATGTATAGAAATACAGACAAATCTAAAAACAGGTATGCATATTTTGTATCACATAAAAATAGACATCATGAGTTGAGAGTATTTGTCATGTTTGTGAATGCACTTTTTAAAAACAAGACGTTTTGTCTGTGAGTTACCGTTAACCTTTTGACTGAGCTATCTATCACGTGCTGTTTTCATTGTTTTCATTGTTTCCAGCGTACCACTCCTACAATTTGCAGAGTCGGTTCTCTGTTATTGCATCTGTGCTACTCGTCAGAGTGCAAACTCATCACTCAATCAAAACCTTCTTAAATAAAAAAAAAAGAGAACATGTGTGCGTTTCAATGTTTTTATTTTTCTGCGATATTTCTTCCTTTTCTCTGTCAACTTTTTATTTCCATAAATGAACTCTGAAATAGCCGATACATATCATTAAATCAATGACAGGGAGTCTTTATTATCATTATAATAGTTATTTACAATTCTATAAATCACTTTTGTTTAATTTACGCATATAGCGCACTATTTTCAGCTCAAAATAGAAAGGCAAGAACTCTTTTTCTGTGGGGTGGGACTACTTGACAACCAATTTCTGACTCTTAATAAATAGTATTAATAAAGAATATTATTGTGTCATTTATTTCAAATAATGTAAATGTATGCAAACAATGACTTTTGTAATTGGATTCCACTCGTAATACAATATATTAGGTTAATTTATTTGGTAGAAAATTGTAGTTCACTTTTAAAGTTAGCTGTTTTCTAGATGCTTCTTGATTATTCCGTAGTAGAAATATATTATGGTGGCTTGGGAACAATTCTTAAAAGACCCATCATCAAACTACCCATTTCATTTCCTGCCTTTGTTAAATCTTTTTTATTTATGTTGTTGCTATGCATCAACCACTTTTCTAATTTGCAAAAAAAGATGTTTGTATTTACCAATACTATTTATATGAGTGTAGGGCGGTATGGGTTAAAGTGTGATTGCATGTGTTGTGTGTGTGTGTGTGTGTGTGTGTGTGTGTGTGTGTGTGTGTGTGTGTGTGTGTGTGTGTGTGTGTGTGTGTGTGTGTGTGTGTGTGTGTGTGTGTGTGTTTGTGTGTGTGTGTGTGAATTCAAAGTGATATCCCACATTTCCTGCTGATGATTGTGTGGCCTTCCATTACACTCTCTAAATCTCCTGATCTCGATTTTAATATATTAAACAATAACAACATGTAATATCTCAGTCATATATATATATAATTCGGACACAAACGTATTGTTACATTACCAACAACAACACAATATTAATAATAATATAAATAATCATAATAGACATAATGATAATTAGAATCAGAATAATCAGAATCAAGTGTATTGCTTAGTTATCTGGTGGTGCGATAATAATAATATTAATAATAATAATAATAATAATAATAATAAGGAACGAGATGCTGTATTTAAAAAAAATAGAAGCTGTCATCCCCTATAAAAATCATAAACACTCAAACACACTTTTATATAGTATATTTAGTATGACTAGGATCATAATCTACATTTTTCGTATCATAATACCTATTTATGACTATAAGGCATGATTTAATGTTTCACTAAGCTAATGTAAAATCCATGATGAAACACCACGTTAATACTTTAAACTTGCAATTCATGTTGTATAATATAATCGTAGATTGGGAAATCACTGGTAAGGGTGTGAGACAATCAGTTTTTCAGTGTGCCAAAGCCTTTCATTTCATAACTCAGATGCCTTCCTGTGCTGATGTGGCCGCATAGACGTGTGAAGCTGGGTAGTGGTGTGTGGGATTCAGTGAAATCTGTGTGTGTGTGTGTGTGTGTGTGTGTGTGTGTGTGTGTGTGTGTGTGTGTGTGTGTGTGTGTGTGTGTGTGTGTGTGTGTGTGAACGGTAAAGTGATGGTAGCCTCCTCCCAGCATTCACCCCCCCCGATGCTGCAGTATGTTTGACACATGGTCCGCATGTGTATGAACACACACACATTCTCCCACACAAACACCCATGTCCTCACTTTCCCGAACATAGAGAAATACAAAAAAATGTTTGGAGAAGAATGAACAACGTGAAACCACATCAGGTGCAAGATGAGAGTTAATGTTGATTGCCGAGAACGAAAGAGGTTGTTGAGCTTATCTGTGGAAAATGGGCTGGCAGATGTTAACACAGCCTTGATCCATGGATTCCTCATTGTATAAACTAAGATTACAGTGACTTGCACTCATTTTCATGTCAGTCTTTAGAACACGGCAATACATCATTCTTGGAGGCACAAATACAATAGTTAAAAATCAACAAATCTGAAGATCTGATTTTCATGCTTCCACCACATATGTCAATTTAAATTACCCCCTGCATGGTTTCTACCAGGTGTGTCAAGTGTTTCTTGCACACGTCAGCTTGCACAGCTGACTTGCGTGCAAGCTTCATCTATTTGGCCTAATTATTTTATCATTCAGGAAATCTTAAAGGGACCCTATTGTGCTAATTCTCAGGTTTCATATTTGTATTTTGTGCCTATTCTGTGACATGTTTCCATGCTTTAATGTAATTTTTCTCATAATACCTGTGCCGCAGCATCTCTTTTCACCCTCTATCCAAAACTAGAGCCAAGTCTGCTCTGATTGGTTAGCTGGCCGGCCCTGTTGTAATTGATCAACCGCTTAGAGATGTCCCACACCTTAGCATATCAGGTACATTGTATTGGAGCACTAGTCAATAGAAGTAAGAGTGTCACTTAGTGACTTAGTGATGTCACTTAGTTATGGGCCTTTCAAAGTGTGTATTCACATAAACCTATATAACACGCTAAAGAGAAGTGACAACCCCAAAAAGCATAATAGGCAGTGATGATAGGTCCATCAAAGTCCAGCTTACATCAGCTCTCAACCGCTGAGCCATAAGTGTTTATTTTTGTGTTATTTTTCTCTCGACTTCTACAAACATATTACTTTTCATGTTGACGAACGGGAGTTAAGTCTGCCCTGGGGAGCTCTCCGGGGCTGATGCGGTAATGCTCGCTGCCGTTTGTAAGCCCATTGTTTGACATTGCACTGTCAGCTGATAGCGCAGGCTTAGTCAGTGGAATTGTCAAGTAATGAAGAAATTTCATACTGACTGTTTTTCTCTATGAAGGCATTTTCTTCGCTCGTATTTGGGTAGAGGCAAAATACATTCCACTCATTCTCGGACTCATGTGTTCACATTTAGCAAATAATTTTGCAGACGGCAAATATATATGCATGTAAAGTCTGTTGTTTGACATTTTACTGGTGATTATTCTCGAATATATAATATAATTAAATACACAATTGCTGCAGCTTCGTATAAGTGCTCAGTACAAAGGGCTGCTTTACCCTAAATGAATGGAATCAGGATACCTTCCCAGCTCAACGTAGGGTTACTTGAGGTTATTAATATGGCTCCGTTGTTGATTGTTATTTCCATAACAAAACCCCAGCATGTTATCCGCAGTTCTTGCTGCCATTATGTAATTTCTTTTTCCATTAAGCAATACATTACAACGGAATGTCTAACATGTGAAGAGCAATTTCATTTTACTGTCCAAAACAGATTGTTTATGAGCAAGCAGGGGAACGCGGACAAGGAATTATTTGAGGTGTGTCAATTTAAGAGAATTTTAACAAGAATAATTTTAGAGTGTTACAAGGCTAATTATCTAAAAGTTAACATAACATGCCTTTCCGTCTCTCTCGGATATATGTTGTTATCTTGAAATGTTTTCCTCTTTGTTCAGCACACCGAGCAAATTGCCTGGCTTTGTTTATTTTATTTTTGTTTTATCTGCACTTCGCTCGTGTTTGTGCTACCTGTTTGAAGTGAATATGTGTGACATTTGGGCATGGCACAGTGTGAACAGACAGGCCATCATTGGGACGGGGCTGTCGGCTGTTTGTTTAATGCCCTGCCTACTGTGAAAGTCTCCCTGAAACAGGCGCAGTAAATATCCCCATTGATCCGGAGGCAGGGGGCCCTACGATGATGTAGTGGCGAAGAGCCACAGGAGTAAATCTAACCGACAGTAATCCAATCCCATTCTCAAGGCTCTGGGATCTGAGATAGGTGCTTTAAATCCAAAAGTATGCCTTTTTGCACAATTCCTCCGCCTTTGTTGGTGCAGCTCTTCTTGTTCTCTTACTTCCATGCATCAGCTCTTGAGTCAATACATAGCTTGCCGGGGTGCTTCCCTTGCTATCCTATATATTTGTTTAAAATCAAAGTCCTGTAATGAACGTCATGCTCGTTCCACATTACCCCCACACTTTACTGTTGACTGTCCAAAGCATGTGCATCCACCTGAAGTACAAACTCCAAAGTTAAGAGAGTGTGACAGGTGTGTGTGTGTGTGTGTGTGTGTGTGTGTGTGTGTGTGTGTGTGTGTGCGTGCGTGCGTGCGTGCGTGCGTGCGTGCGTGCGTGCGTGCGTGCGTGCGTGCGTGCGTGCGTGCGTGTGTTAACACTCCTCAGGTAATCGTGTTCTAGGGATACACTGGAAACTCTGAAACCCCATTAGGCTGGAATTTCCCTTTGAAGGCCAAGAGCTGCCTACCTAGCGCTTGACTGGTTGCTTGGCTGCTTCGGCAAGTGTTAGTTTTCATGCAGGCTCTCAAGATGACAAAGTTACGTACTCCAGATCCCCTGGAATAGGATTATGCGGTAAAAAAAAAATCAAATTCTTTCCTGTATGGATTGTTGAGACTTGCTGAAGTGTGGTGCACTATACCCCGGTGAGCAATTTGAAAAATTAACAGTTTGCTGCGGAGAGGGATGAACAGTTCGGTATTGCTCACCAAACTAGGGGGTTACTGGTTCAGCAACAAATATTTTAAATGTACTCTACTTCTTGTATCCAACAGTAGTCAGTGGTTATTATGACCTGAATGTAACACCACTCACCACAGAGGGCAAAGAGAGTGAGAACTATCCCGAATGTTAGGGGAAAACTATCAATCTATTTATTTCGATCAGAAAAACCACTGTACTAATAGGCATTAGTACTGTGACAGCTTTTAACATTAATTTACATCTGAGTATAAAATATGTTTTTAGAAATGTGTGTATTTTAGTTCAACTGCTCCATCTCTTTGAGGAATGTGAACGTAGACTTGACTTTTACTCACTTCTCATAATACTTTTAAGTTGATACGCCTAAGTAGGCCTCTACACTAACAAAGGAGCACTGTATATCCATCTCTGGAAGTCTTACTGGCTGGACAGAAACCGGTTGAAGGACACTCCTCTTGCCATGTCGCAGAGGTCTAGCCGAGGTGGGTTGGGTGTTTAAAGAAAGCGGGAAAAACAAGTCTGTATAAAGGAGGGGGTGTTTTGGAAAATCAATGCATGCGTTGAACATAGTGGCGGTCCACCTGAAAGGGAACACGTCATCAATTAAACAAACTTGGCGAACGGGGCCTATTCATCAGAGAGCGGCGTGGATCAGCTATTGGGTTCAGCTTCGACGTGACAAATGCCGGACCTCCTCTGTGTGCCCAAGGTTGCCGATCGATAGAGATCATCATTGTGATGTGGCCTTTTATCTCACAACCTGCTCCTTCAAGCCTTATATTATTCTATTCCCAACACAGGGATGTCAAAGGAGGAGGAGGGGTGAGAGGAGCAGAGGCCTGATTGTATCTTTTATTCTCAGAATGCGTGGGCAAGATTTGCTCCGACTGTATTCATGGCTATTGATGATTACGCTTGTCCTGAAGCAGGAAGGTTTTGATGGTTCATATTAGGTTTTGTACCTACCGTTGATGCTTGTTCTTCTTGGGATCATTCCTCATCACTCTGGTTAACATGTCATTGCTCGCTGAGGGATTGAGTCCTCTCAACATAAGCCTGCTCCCCCTCAGCGGCACTTATTCAAATGTGTCAAATCCGGCTGGAGAGGAAAGCCTCCTGGGTTGCTATTGATCCGCATCATTATGGAATTCTATGCCAATAAACTGTCCTGACTTACTGTAACAGTCCAATGATTAGGCTCCACTTCAAATCACATGACCATGGAGAGCTTCCTCATTATCAGAGGCCATTATGAGAAAATTGAGTTTTGCAATTGAGTTATCCAATGGTAAATATTGACTTATTTCAGCTTTAATCGGCTGGTTTAACTGTGTTATTGGTGAATGGGCCTATAGAGTTGCCAGTAATTTTAGTGTTGTTATGTGCATTGCGATCCACACTACTTTTTTTTTCAAACCTCCTTTTTTTTACGGCAAACATAAACTTTGATGTAATATTACAGAAATAAAGAAAAAAGAAAATGTTCATAAAGATTTGCTCAGGTTTGAATTTTAGAAACACGACGACTAACATGTACTGTTTTTTTTTTGGAAATTTTCTTTGTATAAGAATACACAATGAAATGTAGACAGGAAGCGACCGAAATACATGAACAAAGTGTTGTGTAGAGAAAGCAATCATTGAATTGTCACTTTTGTCCCTTGCCAGACTTATTCTTTGCTCAACGAGGCCTAGCGTGTTTTAGGGTTATGTACACCAATGAAGGGTTCCTGTGGACAATGTAATCTCATCCCTCCTCATCATATGTTGCGGTTTTGCCGCCTGCCTTCCAAACTGTATTGATGCTGGGGGCCTCTTTTTGAATTGTATTCTGATGGAAGGTACGCACTTTGACAACGTCACATCCAGTGTTGGGCAAGTTACTTTTAAAAAGTAACTAGTAATAGTTATAGTTACTTCTCTCAAAAAAGTAACTAGTTACTTTATTAGTTACTAAATTGTAAAAGTAACTATTAACATGTTACTTTACTTTAAAAATAACAATAATAAAAATACAAGTTTTTGTGTTGTTTTTTGCTGACTAGTTCTCTGAAGGCAACAGACTCGACCGTTGCGATGGGCAGCATGTCCTCAACAGCATACCTGGCAATCTATTTAGTTGACTCTGGGTGACATGTGGCGATTTGAAATAATCGTTTTTTGGCTGTTTAGATGGTGTTGCTCCATCTGGGTCACTTCCGGTGGTTGAGATGGTGGGGTCTTTGGCGACTAGTTTTATAGCCCCATGTACATTAGTTAGGTACTTCAGGAGATTGGCATTGCTGTTATTCGATGTGGACAATGCTTTCTGTCCTGCACACAGTTTACATTCTACCGTAATATTTTGTGCGTCCTTTATCCCCACAAATTGAAAATAGTGGTTATATCTCCAAGTTGTAAATGCGTTGCTGCTCTCGCTGATACTTGCATCTGCCATTGTGTGTGTGTGTGTGTGCTGGTGGTGAGCGTTGCCGTGTGTGTGTGCCTTAGCATTAGCAAGTGTTTGTGTGTCTGTGTATGTTTATCGACGAGAGAAAGAGCCCGCCAAATGTCCTGCAAGCCATCTCAGTTAATGGAGAAGATGCTAAGCCTGCTAGGAGGGGAAGATACCCAGATTTTGTTCATGGAGATGTTTCTTCAACACTTACCTCCCCGGGTCCAGACGGCGTTGGCCAACACACCCATCACGGAGCCCCGCGCGCTGGCCGGAGAAGCGGACAATTTCTTCCTGGCTACACGACAGTCTGGTGCGGAGGCGTTGGCTGTGGCGCACAGCGGCCCTTCGGCGGGCAAGAAAGCATGGCGGAGGCCGGACACAGCGGCGCCGAGTCGGCGAAGGGATGCCGGTGAGTGCTTCTACCATGGACGTTTTGGGACGATGGCAAAGAGGTGCATCGCTCCATGCAGCTACAAGCCTCCGGGAAACGGGGGTGCGGACGCTCAGTAGTGGCTCTGATTGTCGGCGGCACGGGCAGGCTCCTTTTCGTCAAAGACAGTGTTTCAGGGAACCTGTTTCTGTGCGACACGGGTGCGCAGCGGAGTGTGGTTCCCACGTCGAGAAAAGACATCACTCGAGGCGGGCCCGGCCCACGGCTAACGGCGGACCCATTCGCACGTACGGATTACGGCTTATGTGTTTGTGCATCAGTGGACAGCGTTTCAGCTAGGAGTTTGTAACAGCGGACATTTCTTTTCCTCTTCTTGTGGCGGACTTTTTGTGTGATCATGGGCTGTTGGTGGACATTAAAAATAAACGTTTAGTGGATGCCTTAACGTTTTCTTCTCTCGTGTGCACACTCGGCAGCGCAGCGTACGACGGGCTGTCGGGCTCGCTGTCGAGGGAGGACATTTTTCTCAGACTTTTGGCCGAGTTTCCTGATCTGTCACTGCCCACTTTCTCCGCGCTCACCACCAAACATGGCGTGGAGCACTATATCACCACCGAGGGGCCTCCAGTCTACGCCAGGGCCCGACGGTTGAACCCTTCTAAGCTAGTCGTAGCGAGGGCGGAATTCGCAACCATGGAACGCCTGGGCATCGTCCGCCGCTCCAACAGCCCTTGGGCCTCTCCTCTGCACGTCGTGCCCAAGCCGAACGGCGGTTTCCACCCGTGCGGGGATTACCGCCGACTCAACGAAGCCACTACACCTGACCGCTACCCGGTGCCGCACATACAGGACTTTTCAGCGCATCTGGCCGGCACGAAGGTTTTCTCCAAGGTGGACCCGGTGCGTGGATACCACCAGGTGCCCATGCACCCCCTGGACATTTCCAAAACGGCAGTAATAACGCCTTTTGGACTCTTTGAGTTCCTGCGGATGCCTTTTGGGCTCAAGAATGCCGCCCAGACGTTCCAGCGCCTGATGGATTCCGTGCTGCGGGACCTGCCGTTCGTGTTCGTGTACCTGGACGACATCCTCGTCGCCAGCGTTTCAGTGACTGTCTCACCTCCGGGCCCTGTTCACGCGGCTCAGCGAACATGGATTGATCATTAATCCTGCAAAGTGCCAGTTCGGGGTGTCTGACATTAACTTCCTCGAGCACCGCGTCAACAAGGACGGTGCAACACCCCTGCCGGCGAAGATGGAGGCTGTTGCGGCTTTTCTTCGCCCACTTACATCCCGGTCGCTGCGTGAGTTCCTGGGTATGGTGACTTTCTACCACCGTTTCATCCCCCGGGCCGCCCACATCATGCGGCCTTTGTATGAGGCTCTGAAAGGCAAGACCCCCGTTCAGGCGATCGACTGGACAGCAGAGGCGGAAGTCGCTTTCACTGAAGTTAAAACCGCGCTGGCTCAAGCGGCTTTGCTGGCACACCCTTCAACCACGGCTCCCATCTCCATCACTACGGATGCTTCAAACTACGCAGCCGGCGCCGTGCACGAACAGTGGCTGGACGGAGCTTGGCAACCGCTCGCCTTTTTCAGCAGGCAGCTGACGCCGAGGGAACGCAAGTACAGCGCTTTTGACCGGGAGCTCCTGGGTCTTTATTTGGCTGTGCGGCACTTCCGTTTTGTTGGAAGGCCGTGAGTTCACGGCGTTTGCCATGTCAAAGGTGGCGGAGCCTTGGTCGGCACGTCAGCAGCGGCAGCTCTCCTACATTTCGGAGTTTACCACAGACATTAAACACGTGGCTGGCAAGTCCAACTTGGTTGCCGATTGCCTCTCCAGGGTCGTCATCGGAACCATCCAGCTGGGCCTGGATTATGCTCGTATGGCGGCGGACCAGGTCACCGACTCCGGCGTCCAGAGTCTGAAGACGGAGAGCGCTGGGCTGCGCCTGGAGGACGTGGTGTTCGGCGACGCGGGCATCACCCTTCTGTGCAACGTCTCTATGGTCCTGTCACCAGTGCTTGAATTGGGCCGGTACTCACCGGTACGCAGTACCGGCACTTCTGATTTTTACCCATGTGGTACCGGCACTTCTTACTGAAGGTGCCGGTACTCAGTAAAATGCCGGTACTCAGCCGCCGGCAATATACGTATATATTGTAAACGCAACGCAGCGCAAATGTGGGTCTGACTCTGCCTCACAGAGGGTGACTGGCTGTCTACATGACGTGGCCTGCCGACATTGCCACTTTCATACAGATCATACTAATGCCCTCCATTGGTCTCTGTGTGTCATTCAAGCTCGGGAGGGTGTGTGTTGGTGTATGTGTGGCGCGAGCGAGCGAGAAAGCGCGCGCACCGGTTACGTGTATTGTTGTTAGCATCTGGTGCTAGCTAGCTGCGCTAACGGATATAAGGAGCTGTTTCAACAACAAGGTGGAGGGAAAGTCCTTTGCTGTCAGACTGAGAGGCTGATAACTACAGCTCTGGTGAGGTAAATTACTCTCTGAGTCTTTAGATAGTTAACTTAGTTTAAGTTATCTCAGTGGGTCTCAAACGGTTCGGTCACCATTTATGTAAACACATATTTCCATTTGAGGGGGTAGTGATTCGTAAAATATGCATGAATAATACAAACAAAATGTTAACTAGGTGAAAAAAGGTAAGATAAACTTGTTGAGAGCTAAAACTAGTCTTTGCTGTTGCCTCAAAGAGGAGCAGGGGGGAGAGGAGGGAGACAGGAGATGCCGATTCAGGAGCCCAGACACACTCACAACTATAAATGAACCAAAAACAAATAAATAAACAAGTTTCAATGTTTTTTCATATTGGATATTGTATGTTATTGGTTATGGCCATGTACTTATGATTTTATGATTATTTAAATGTATACATTTTTGTTTCATATGGGTGTAGTCTCTTTATTTCCCCCTCAAAATGCACCAGATTGATGCATTTAAGTCCAACATTTAAAAAAAAAATCTCACCGGGGGAGCATGCCCCCGGACCCCCCTATAGGATTTGAGGCCCGGCCCCATTGTTCCCAAATAGATTTGCAATTTTTTTTAAATAGTAACCCATCTCCATATGTTTCTTTTTGGGTAGTAGACTTAAACTAGAGGGCTATCACTTTGTGCAGCAACGCTATTGACAAATAAATCCAGCAAAATGGCACAAAAAACTGGTAGTGGCCTCAGGGACGAGGAGTCATTTAACCAGCCAGTAGGAGTCAAGCTTTACTTTCTTTTATATCCATAAAGAAAAAGTAAATCTGTTTACAGTTGTTTCATTATGGATGTTGAGAGGTATCCATATATCTCTTCATTTTGCTCTCAAAGTGCACCAGATTGATGCATCTAACTTCAATATTTAAAAAAAAAATGTTCCCGGGGGAGCATGCCCCCGGACCCCCCTAGACTAGAGGGTGTCAGGTCCACTCCCCACTTATAAAAATAGCACTTTACCACTGCACCTCCTCTAATCTCAGATGCACCCTGAGTCATTTTGTTTAAGTACAGTGAGCCTTTCTAAAATATACAGTAAAGAGACAAACCCACCAGCATTATAGGATATACTGTGACTTTGTGCCAAATACTTGTTGCTGATTTAGAGTACTGGCATCTTTTTTATTCCAATTCAAGCACTGCCTGTCACGACCGCTCGTCCCCGCCAACTGGAGGCGTCCTATTTTCGAGGCGGTGCACGGCTTGTCTCACCCTGGCGTTAAACCTTCGGTGCGCTTGGTGGCCGCGAAGTTTGTCTGGCGTGGGCTGAAAAGGATGTAAGAGCTTGGGCCGGGGGGTGCGTGGCTTGCCAACGCGCTAAGGTGCACCGCCACACGAAGGCCCCTTTGGAGCGGTTCCTAGTGCCAGAGAGGAGATTTGATCATGTTAACATCGACCTGGTAGGTCCGTTGCCCTCCTCTCAGGGTTTTTCCTACCTCCTCACCATGGTGGACAGGACGACCCGTTGGCCGGAGGCGCTGACGTGGCTAGGGCTTTTATCGCGACGTGGGTGTGTCGTTTTGGCACATTTCCTCGGACAGGGGCTCACAGTTCACTTCAGGGCTCTGGGGCTCGGTTGCAGACAGTTTGGGGGTCAAACTGCACAGGACTACTGCTTACCACCCCCAGGCTAACAGGCCTCTGCGAGCGCTTCCATCGCTCTATGAAGGCGGGGTCGACAAGCTGCCCTGGGTGATGTTGGGCCTGAGGACCGCGCCTGAGGACCGCGCCTAAGGAGGATCTGCAGTGCTCCACGGCGGAGATGGTTTGTTTATCTGTGAATTCTGGGGGGGCTTGTGTGGTGACTCTAGCTAACCATAATTCACTTTTGGGTCACAGTTCCTACACGGACCTTGTTTAGTGTAACACCGGAGATATAGGTTGCCAAGCTAGAGCTAGCAAGGCACTCTAACTTGACTCTCATCACTGAGTACATGTCTGATATCACTATTGCTTGATGGAAAATAAAGAGTGGAAATCCATCTTAAATACTCCGACTCCGAATCCTTCTTACCGGCACTACAATGGTCTCATATTCAACACAAATTTTGGTTTGCTGGAGAAAAAAAAGGTTTTTGTCTGGCCCATTCGCCAACCCTTTCTTCCACCATCAGAGGACCTGCACACTCCTAATTCAAGGCCTTTGCATTGTCCGTCTAGTAATGATGCAGATAAGTTAACATTGGAGTATTTTGTATTGTTGTGTTGTGCTTCTCATAGCCTACAGAGGACTGATATGAGGCTTATGTGTCATTATCAAGACATCGCTGCCCACTGCCCAAGGGTCGGAATTTGATGCAATGAAACTAAAATACTCCGAAATAAACAGCATAACTGGGAAATATAGTAGCTTGCATGTAATGAAGAACACCAAAGTGCCAGTAGCAAACAGATTATGCAGATTTCGACATTTGGTTTCCACCACATTTTTTTTCTTCAGTTTCAGTCTATAGGCAAGGCAAGTTTATTTATATAGCACTTTTCAACACAAGACAATTCAAAGTCCTTTACAAAAAATGAAAGACATTAAGAAAATGGCATTTAAAATCAGTCATTAAAAAGAAAAGTATATATATTCTCATTTCCTACATGTCCAACAGTCTAACTTTGTCAAATCTGTTCAGCTCCTTGCAAGTGCTGTAACTTTACACCTGGGCTGAATTGTAAAATATGCATGTGGACACTATCAGTTACATGCTTCTGGCCTGCTCCAGCTGGGAGAAATTGAGGATATTACAACTCACTCTGTGTTTCACCAGCCAGCCCCAGTTTCCCAACACTGATTTGAACCAGTCTCTGCTATCTGCTCTTCATTAGAAGAAATGTCAGCCCCGCTAGCAGCTGCAGGAACGAATAAAGGCAGGCCTTGCAAAACTACTCCAGCAGTAGCACTGGACTAAGTTGGAGTGGGATCTTGTTCTGTTTCCATTGAAATCAAACACTAACATTTTCAGCTTAACATATAGCTGATGTTATTTCAACAACTCAGCTTTGGTTTCAAATATCAAAGATCCCCATACCACATGTTTACTTTACGATGACTGATACTCTTTTAAGATTTGTTAACAGTTTCAATACAGTTCACTGTAATATTGATCATTTTCTTAAAGATTACAGGATATGAGTTAATACATTTTGTCATCAATCCACCCTTGTTTACAATATATGTTTGGTGAAACAGCTTTTTCTAATTACTTTTTTTTTGCAAGATTGAAAATAAATGATTAAATGAATGATGCACAGCACTGACATCACACTGGGCATTGAAATACATTACAGGGTGGATTCAAAAACACGGTAAGAAGCCCGGTCTCAGCAGATCCTCAAACACACTCACAATGTTTTTGACGCAGCCAGATTGTTAACAGTACTTGCTGATGTATGGAATTTGAAGAGTTCAGAGTTGTCAATGTCAGTGATTGACATGATGAGAGGATCAATGTGAAAGCTTTCCTGCCAAGCAATAATCCATCCAAACTGATCACGCTTAAAATTGCCTTGGGGTATTGATTACATGTGCAGGCCCAGAAAACACAGTAAGCACTGTGCAATAACAATCAAGTTGGCTAAGGAGGCACCTTTTTCCCCTCCTTTCCTCTTTGGCAATGTTCATTTTCTTATGCACTGTGCATTAGAAGATTTTCACTTACACAAGCGAGGTTAGTTACTTAGGTTACTTTGCCCAGTTTGTGGGAGATTGTCTCAGAAATCCTATGTGTGTTCATGGTGATACATTCACATGAAGTAAGAATGCAGATGAACAATACATTAGCAAACAAAACTAAAAGTTCTACCAAGAAGACTTTTGTTCGGAAACATTACCAAGGGAATTCTTGAAGTAATTCATGATACATTAGTATGAATCATGTATTAAAGTTTTGAATTACATCTTTCCACTTGATGTAAATTAGTTAATAAAATGAAAAGCACAATGAAATGTGTCATGGTTTGGAGATTGCTGTTTAAACGTATCACTCTTAATTAGTTTGCTTGTTTGTGTTCTAGCTCTGCTGTCATGTCAGACACTTTCTCTCCCTTTTGCTTTCCTCTTGTTAGTAGATTCACTACACCTGCTCATCCTCTCCTCTCAACTGACCTGCTCCACATTCCCTCATCAGCTCCCTAGAAAACAGGCCAGGCCACTTCCAATACCTGCCAGATTGTCTTTGTTCCACAGCCTTCCGGTATTTGTACCACAGCCTGCCAGTAACTGTTTTAAACCCAGGTTTGTAATTTGCGTGTTTTCCCCAGACTCTGAAGTCCTATACTTTGTTAGCCTTCCTGGATTTTTGTTTCTTTGTTCTTCTTTTGTTAATCAACCTTGCACCTGCCTTTCTCAAGCCTGTAAAAAAGCTGATGAAGAATACATGAGACGCGTCGCTACAGAAACCGGTTGCCTTAACAAACCCTTGTGTAAAGGGATAAAAGCAGGCTCTTGCCTAATTTTTTGGCTTCCTGGGCCAATACTGAAATTGACCATGTAATATCTAAATGGAAAAAAAAAGATAACATGAATATGGTGCAAAACAAGAGCAGAGACCAAGTGTGATGTACTGAAGGTGCTGGGTGTTTGGCAATGTGTCTCTGTGTGACTGTGGCCTAACTTTAAACATTTGAAATAGAGATCATCAAAGTTTGAAAGAAACTTATCAGGATCACTGTTTTAGAAATTCCATTTTATTTATATCCCTCACTATAATTGCTCAACATGCTAAATGCTAAAGAGTTAGCATGCATGGAACCTACTGTAGCTGTTTCCCAGCGATCCCAATACTATTATATGCTTTTAATAGAGGACAAATTAGACAGTGTACTGTGAATTGTCTCATCTCCTACTTCTATTTTTCTGGAGTATCCACATGCGACAGGTTGATAACATGGATATGATTGTTGCTATTTGGCACCGTATAACAAGCCATGTACTGACTTCTTAAACCAAAGGCTAAATAAGTAGATTAAATATGATACAGCAGGTTGCCACCTTAGCAGCCTGCCATACAGTATGCAGGACAACGCTGTTCATGATCACAGTAGACCATTGCATTACACCTTATCATTTCCTCTGGAGCTGAAACTCAAACTGACACTCATCAATAATGTACCAATGATCTCCCATTCAGAAGATCTCAATGGCAGATCAAGCTACTGTAGCATCTCCTCTCCGCCTCGACTTCTTCCAGATACTTTCCTTTAAGCAATGTCCATATATGTAAATTCCCTTAACTGACCACAATCTCCTCACAAATGACTCCAAATGTCCAGGACCCTCGTTTGGGAGTTTGGTTTTCTGCATAGATTTTGCCATTAGTCCCATGCCTAAGATTCATTCTGTCTTTATTATTAAAGCCCCCAACAAATGGATGCCTCCATAATGAGTTTTTTGAGACCACAGCAATATAATGTCAACCGTTGTCTGTGGACAAAATGATATCCCTGACTATATTGGGTGAGAGATGCTCCTCTATTCATCTCTCTTACCCTCTAACTGAATTATTAAATACGCAGAATCTGGTTAAGCAGTATACATTTTCCTAAAGGTCAGAAAGTTCATTAACTATGGACTACCATCGATTGTATCCTTGCGTGGTTGTCTGCTTGGTGTAGGTTTTCGAAACCTGGTTATAAAGAATATACTGCAACAGCAAGACTACCACTGCTACTGCAACAACTACTATGAATATAAACATATGATGTAGTCCTGTTGTGTTGTGTTGTGTGGAAAATACAGTTTTTATCAGTAAAATCTGGTTTGATCAATAACACTTTGATTTCAGAAGTGTTAAAGGTCACAGTTTTTATCCCCCGAGTCAATCTGAGCCAGGTTTTTAATCCACAGCACTTTTGCTGCCTAAAGAACATTTCAGCTTTGAGGCCATATGCTCCCCCCCCCCCCCCCCAGCTGTATCTTTAAACAGAAAAATCCATAATGACTATGACAGCCGCAGTATCTGTTTCACAACAGTCCGCTCATGTCAATCAGCATGATGCCGATAAAGATCTGTATTTTGATTGAACGTGTGCAAAACTACTCATACTTTACACAAGTGACCTTGATGTTAAACCATTTGAAATCATATCAGATGCTACGCGGCCGAAAGAGCAACCCAATCAGCAGAGATGATTTCATATAGAGGGCTCTTGGGTTTCACCGTCATAAATAACTCATGGTAATCCCATATTTCTCTGACTTCTCTCATTTGAGCTTGGGATGGAAAGAGGGCAGTTGTGACAAACATTGTTAGTGCGGCTGCCAAGCCATTCTGACCCGGCTTTATGTGTCTTGGCTACTCTGGTTTCTCTGCGAAAGGACCTATGAGGTGATGTCCCAAGTTATCCGTATCCTTACCTTTTTAAACCCATTACGTACTAGCATATGTTAAAAAAAGGTTGAGCTTCAAGGAAGATTTGTAATGCAACCACAACATTGTGTTTTGCCTTTTTAGGCATACTAGCAGATTGTATATCTCCATGCTCTTTCAAGTAAAGCTGCTGTTTTTGAAAGCTTGTTTCATAATAATAATAATAACGCACACATGTGCCGCCCTGTAAGGATTCTTTTGAAAATGCCTTGATTCATAAGTCGTGAGTTCCCCCTGCCGAGACCTCTTCCGACATGTGTAATTTTCCGAAGCCAGCCACTCACCGAGCAATAATTATGCTGAAGACAATTACACTCCTTCCATTTCATTAGCAAAAATGTTTTGGCTATTGTATAATTAGACATATGAGCTTACCACCTACATTTAACATAGCCACTACACAGCAGCTTGATGGAAAACAGAGGGAGGTTTGAGCATGTGTGCATTCACGGCGGTTTAGTAGTCTACTATAAAGTGAAATCAGCTAGACTTTATGCAGCAGACGCTCCCCTCCTTTTTTCCATCTTTTGCCAAGGTCTTGTAATCTAAAAGAAGTATGCAGACCTATAATTGAGTATTATAAGATGTTTGATGGTGCATGGGAGGTTCTGTTAACAAGCAAAGTACACATGTACACATGAACCACGTGTGCAGTAAACAGAGTTTTAGTTACTTTACCTTTATTCAAAGTAGGCCTTTAAATACTTTTTAATTTCCATTAAACAATCGCACAGAATGTTTTACACTTGAAACCTAAACTGTCTCCCCTAGCTCCCTTCTGCACAGTTTAGCCCGTAGATGATATTATATAAAAAGATCAAACTGTCCATCATCCCGGCTATCTGGCCATCTTAAGTGGCTGTACCCTGTTACCACACAGGCTTGAGTTTCAGGGCAATGCAATGCAATGCAATACATGCCACAGAAACCCTTCTCAGTGCTGTCATTTTGTCTGTTCCCTTTCACATCCCTCGCAACAGGTTTCCACTGGAGGCCAAGATTGTTCTCAGTTAAGAGGTATGGGTTGCTGCTCTACCTACATTAGCAGAAACCCACTGAGCTTATTGTGGCTGAAATCTTTGATTTCACGTCCACAGCAGGTATTTCAAAGACTCGCTGGAGCATGATGGCCAATTCAAACTCAATAGGGAGGTTTCCACATTGTATAAGGTATCATTTGAGATGGGGCTGAACTAGTTGCGTGCATCGCTCATGGATAGCAACACTTCTAGGAGTGTCTGTGATGTCAAAAAAGCTGAGTGAGGCCGTGCTGGAGACAAAAAAGAAAGGAGGGAAGAGTGATCTGATGACGCAGAGATAAAGTCAGCAGGGGACACAGTTTTTATGAGGCTGGCTTCTCATTGGAGATGTTCAGTGATGGGCTGTAAAGTGATCCCGACCTGATATTCTCCGGCCCTGTAACAGAATTATTAAAAGCTCATCCTCTTAATGCAGCATCCACAGTGTCACCTTTCACAGGTCCTGAGAGAACACTTGCCCAATAGGTCTATTTTTTTTTGTAACAGGTAAATTGGCATAGAACTGACAGGCACTGAATCCAACATCAGCGACAGTGCCTGGCGACGGTAAATTGATCCCTCTCACCACAACTTGCAACACGACTCGCTTTCAGCCACACTTAATGCTCTTTTCTATCCGTCAAAGTTAGACATGAGTATTATGTATATGAGCCCCTAATTCCCTGTCATTAGTGATACTAATTGCATTATGGTGGTCATCAGTTGCAAAAATGATCTGAAAGTGGTGTCCATTTTTAAGGCAATTTTGATACTAAATGGATTTGGTCTCTTTGTGCGTAGGAGCAAGTCCCCTCAAGCCTGTACTAATTACATCTATAATCAAATGCGTTCTGTGCCTTCTTGTTAATGACATTGATCTTTTGGAATATCCGAGCCATATTCTGTGAGATTATTGGATAAAGTGCAGGGCGAAGTCTGCATGACCCCAGGAGGAAGACGTCGCTACAGACATAAGTGGGTATTAAATGGATATAATTAACAGTGACCCTTCCTGGCACTCTGCGCTGCCGAGGCCTCTGGTCCATGGATCATACAGCAGAGGGGATGAATTAGCATGGGTTAGGAATGGGAAAATAAAAATTAAGAAAAGGGAGATGGGCTGAAAGATGGATCAATGTTGAGCCAGTGGGCTTATCAGCTGATGGGGGCCACAGACGCAGTGGTCAGGTTTCACAGAGGAGACAAAATCCATCATTTAGAAACTTCTGCCCTTAATCTCACACTAAACTTCAGCAAAAGCATCAGATACTTGGATGGATTCGGATGAATTCTTTTCATTTATGTTTGCATCAGCAACCGTATATGCAGCCTGGGTGGGCATTGACTATGTTTGCTTATTGATCATTCAAAGGTCATGACCTTATAGCCCTAATTGTGATGATGTAGACAGATGATTTAGAGTGTGATGAATCCAACCTTGCAACATACGATAAGAGTTTTTCTCCTCACAATATAAAGGCTACGCATGTATTGAAACATGTTTGTAAATGTGTCTCATTGTAGAGCGGAGTATTTCCATCTCTGTCATACACTGACCTCTCTTTACAAGTGTTTCTGGCAGTCGTTCCACCCCTGCACAGGTGGGTCCCATTGTGATGTGTGCTGTTTGCGTTTCTGCTGTACTGTTGGCATGATGAGGGTAATTGGAGTGTTGGTCTGCTGAATCAGTGCCAGCCTGGGTGGGCAGATTGCATATGATGATCATGTTCTGACCAGATGGCGAGCTGGCACCAGAGCTCGGATTGGCAGGGTGTGTGTGTGTGTGTGTGTGTGTGTGTGTGTGTGTGTGTGTGTGTGTGTGTGTGTGTGTGTGTGTGTGTGTGTGTGTGTGTGTGTGTGTGTGTGTGTGTGTGTGTGTGTGTGTGTGTGTGTGTGTGTGTGTGTGTGTGTGTTGGGGAGGGTTAAGTGGGTATGAATAGCAAATGATGGTGACTGCTCATCTTGAAACATGTATTGAAACTCTAGGATTATGCATACAAAGATATGGGCCTCGTGCAAAAACCACAGGTACAAAAAAGATGTGTGGTAAATCAGAGTGCTTTAAGAACATTTTGTTGAATTTAATTAACATTTAGTTGAATTAATGAACACATGTTTTTGTTCCTGTTGTACAAGTCATTGTCGCTACATTGTCATTTTAAGGGGTTACATTATGATACGGAATCAACTTAGATATCATCTATGAGTTAAAATAACGTAATGCTTAATATTTTCTTTGCATACACATTTTTAGGAATTGCCCATTTACTGATTTGTTGTTGTTGTATGTGATCAATTTAAATATCATGCTTATATGCTCACGCTGGATAACCAAGTGGTCTGTACTCTCTCCTTTGATTAAATTGGAACGTTTTATTGTTGGCTGTGGTGATGCTTTTGTATCAACGAGAAGTGGCAGGTTACTTAGTTTAAGTGTTTTAATAATGAATGTTTGTTTCACCTGCCGTAGTGTCCATTGACTTTTTATTTATTGTTGGTCAATTTCTGTTGAATTGTTTGAGCTTTCCCTCTTATCTGGTTAATAAGGATAACCTGAGGAAAGCACTAGTAGGGAATATTGTCACCACATAACAGATATACAGTTTAGGTGCCTTAGGTAAAATTGTGCAAAGAGGTACAGAGAAAGAAAGCAAAAGTATGAAAAGGCACTTTCTTTCACACAACTTTGATATACATTTTAAGAGGACTCCCTCTGCATCCAAATAGTGGACCACCACTAGCAGACCACATTGCAGTGGCCAGTCTCATGTTCTTGTCTAAAATCCAAGCCACTTGGAAATGTATTACTTTCGAAGATGACAAATGGCTCCAGCAAAGTTTTGCACATGCGGCCGGATAAAGTTTATCTTTAGGGCATGTGCAGCTGCCAACAGTGCTTCCAGAAAACTTTAATCTTTCCTTTCAGAGGCTCACTTCCTATTTCTGAGCAGGGGACTTGATGGGAGGCAGACCAGGGGTGTTTTGACACCCGTCTGAGGAAACAATCGCAGTGAGTGGGCCTGCTGCTGCTGGAGCACTGCAGCCTGTCTCCTGTGGTTCCCGCTGGTTGTTTCTCTGTAACTTAGCGCCCTGGATACTTAATTAGAGCTTTACGTTGGGTGAAAAGACCCCAGTGGTAGCAGAGCATCTCTCTCAGTGAACCAGCCGTGTAGCTCTAGCCAACTAGTTGATGCTTTTATTGAGAATAATCTATAAGTGTGATCTGATGAGTAGCTGATAAATAATTAACCTATGATGAAGCGCTTATAACGTTTTACAGTTCCTCGTGCAGGGAGATATTACACGGGGTTGAGTCGCGTGCCCTCACATGTCAGCGAGGGAAAACATCATTACAGTGATGCTCTACTGCTGTACACCAAACAAATACTTTAAATAAAGGAAAGAGCAAAGCAAACTGGCAACAGTAAACACTATTGATGTGGCCGGCAGATTTCATTACAACACTCTGCTGTTTCAACTAATGACTAACTTCTTCAGCAAAATCTAACATTGTGAGAGCAGCAGCGGAGAGAAAGACAGAGAGAGAGAGAGAGAGGGAGGGAGCATTACTGGTGTTGCTGTCAGTAGGGGGCTCAGGCCAAGTGGGAAAACGTCAGCACTGTCAATGGGAAGGAGGGCTTGATGTTGCAATGATAGGCCTATGTAATGGGCACTTTGAAAGAACAATCAGTGCCTTCTGTGAATCATATAGCTCGGCATGTAATTCATGTTTGCCTGTCTGTGAATTTGTGCCAGAGAATGGGAACATAAACTATTTGGAGTCTGTAAGCTTAAGATTATGCATGTCCTTTTCTATGAGTCACAGAATCGTGGCTCATGGTCTGACTCATATGAGATTTGAGACCATTTAAAAAAAGAAATGCCTTCATAGTCTAATTTTATGCAAAAATAATGTCCTGGTACAAGACTTTGTGTATTTGGGATGTATCAGTTTCGAAGGATGGTAATGTAAAGTATCTTCACGTTATATTGGGAACATGTTAAGCTTATTAGAGCAGATAAAAAAATGAACTCAAATTCTTGCTGGGAAGGGTCTCGACTGATGACATCATAGACGAGTGTCAGTACAGTATTTTGATCACCAGGATGTAAGTAAGGGACAACCTGCAGGTCTAAAAAGTAAAAGCAATGCGGAAGTGCCTCAAACTGGCATTATTTCTTTAGCCAGCAGGAGGCAATTCCACTAGGTGGAAATGAAGGCCGATTGCATAGAAGTCTAAAAGAAAATAACACTTACTTATGGTCACATTTAGAGTTAAATGAATGATTAAGCATGTCATGGTGTGGCTCATGTCACATCTTGTTACAAAAAAGGAAAGAATGCGACAGACAAAAACAAGGTTGCAAAAAGAGAATTGTTCTAAATGTATTTCAGTACTGTGTGCGTCCAAAAAGAGTATCAAATGCCTTTCAGTTTAAAATCCATTCAAATTAAAAATGTGTGTCACATAATGGGCAGTGTCAATTAAAAAGGGTAATAATAGGGACTGTGGGACAATAACAAACTGCATGGTATAGAACATATTAATACAAAGTAATGTCACAATATGTCCTGCAACAACAAAACAAAAGATGAAAGACAGCAATTAATAATGGATGTGGTCTTCCCCGTCCAATTTCACCTTACAGACAGGAAAAGACAGATCTCTATTGCTTAACACCCCTGCTCCTCCTAGCAGATTAAACATTCATAACATACTTTGAATTGGTGCAGGAACCCCAAAATATATGCAATTTGATCAGGTGGGGATTAAAAATGTCATTGTGCTTGTCAATAATTGTTGGTGGCAACGTGGCGGTATCATATTGACTGCTGCGTATTAATACTTAGTGTCCTATTGGGCCTTCAGCTGATTGTTTGGAATGTAAATGATGCTGCTGATGGCTCCGGTGACTGATGGCTTAAATTCCAATTAATCAATTGCTTCATCAGTTTCCCTAATTCAGATCAAATATCTCCTGAGTGCACACTCTTCTTTCATGGGTATTAGAAGAAATAAATGCTCTGGAAGTCATTTTCATCAATCTCGTGTACATGCCAATATCCCTCAAGAGCCCAGTCCAGGTTGAGGACTTAATGTCTTAAGTGTGTGTACGTGTGGGTGTGTGTGTGTAAGAGGGGGATTTGCATATTAGGAATGGAATGTAAAGAAGGGAAATAGGGCTAGTTATTTGTGCCTATGTGATTACTTTTTGGGATTATTTTACTTCTTTATTTTCTTCCAACATTGTTTTCAAGGCTATTCAATAAGACGTTAGAACTTAAATATTTTGAACATTCCATTTGTATTGCTTTTGCTAGGAAGATCATGATAGAATGGTCTGTCACGCATTCAACAAATAACAAACACTACCTTATTTTCCATGGCTTCATAAAGCAGTTATGACAGGTCATAAGATCCCTTCTGTAAAGAAACCAACCAACCACAATAAATGAACCTGATGCTAGCTGGCCTTTTGTACCACGGGCCTATACATATCGCCCGCATCTCAAAACCCAAGCTGCCATGGAAGGCCCCACTGTGAGATAAGCCTTGTCAATTATACAAAATAAAATCAACTATTCATAAGTAGGCTGTAATAGGATATTGGCTGACAGATTTAATAATTCAGTTTTGCTGAGGCTTAACCGGTATTAGTTTGTAGCTAATGGTCGCCTTTGTTAAATATTCATTGGAGACAATGCTGGAGTGAGAAGATACACATAATTATGCCTACTTCATTTACTTTAGGTCCCCCTCCCTGCCATTTAAAAGCGACTCCTAAAGAGTCCTCGGACTGTTTAAGCATGCAGAAGCAAAGGTACTGTAATTTGATTTATGAATTTGATCCCACCCACCCCCTAATTTAATTCATCAATGTTTCAGAAGGAGCAATTATGCATTGTGCTACAGCTCTTCATAGCTCCATTATCCTGCCTGAATATCTTTGTCAGAGGGTGTGTAATGGTATTGCTACATATTCCATAATGGCCAGACGGGGCCTTGTCCCTCACACCCATTATTAGTGTGTCCTTCCCCATTAAATTGAACTTTTGACAACGGCAGATAACGAGG
The DNA here is from genome assembly GCF_949606895.1 of Notothenia rossii. Lineage (NCBI taxonomy): Eukaryota > Metazoa > Chordata > Actinopteri > Perciformes > Nototheniidae > Notothenia > Notothenia rossii. The sequence goes on from NC_136905.1 coordinate 29,631,920, forward strand.
ACACGAGTGAAGAGGCTGTGCACAGCTATGCACTCAAGGACTAGGATGTGTGTTTTTCCTGCTCTTTTGTTTCATGTTAATAACAAATATGCCATTTGCCAAACTAAAAGCCTTGTTTGACGTGGCCTCTGCCGGCTGGTGTATGGGGCTGTAGTGATTATGCATAATAATTTCAGCGATCCATTTCACATAGCTTTTTAATTTGCTCCTAGTGGAATAACATTTTTGTTAGAATGGTTCCATCCATTGATTTAATCCAATTATTTGTGAGTCCTTGTGTGTTTGCTTGGCCGCGCAATGTGCAGCGTGTGGCCAACCAAAAGTAGCTATCAGGCCTCTGAGAACAAGCAGCGGTGCATACAACGAACCATCCAACCACCCCCCCCCCCCCCCCCCACCACTTCATCCACCACCCCTCGACAAATGCTCAGCGGTCGTGAACTACATCGATCTGGGGTATAATTCTCTATGAAATTGATGGATGAGGGCAGCCATTGACAGAAAGGGTAAAGACCACTTTGAGATGTCCCCTGTGAATAAGTATGATGGAAAATAGATTGTTGAAGAAGATTTATGTTTGTTCTCCACTGCCACAGGAGAGGGCTCCCCCTACGCACCAACCACCCACCCCAGCTCCGACCAATCAAACATGTCATTGTGGTCAGATTAAACTCACCGGCTCTTTTCAGCTGCCAACTTTGTGCAGATTAGCTCATTCTCAAAATGCAAAATAGGCAGAATCCCTTTGCTTTCTTTTCATAGGGGCATGCCATCTTCTCTATTACTGTTATGACAAGTGATGTAGTGGGGAAACCAATTAATGATTGAATGACCTTCATAACAAACATGATTACATAAAACATGTATAATTATCTTATAATGCATCATTTATATGTTTGTCCTGATTGTGTACAATTTCTTAATTTCCGGGGACGATTGGGTCAATAAAAGAATTGTGAGACCAAAATGAAGGGACTGTATGAAAATTCTTAGGGGTTGATAGGTGAACTGAATCTTTATCTGTCACATGTTCAAAAAGTAAGACCCTCCCCTGCAGTATTCATATTTAGTTTGGAGCCTCCGCTTGACTTGACTGAAAAAAAAGAAAACTCCCATAATAAAAAAATATTATACTAATAATATAGTAGAATGTGGAATTAGAAAAGTTTTTGAAAAGCCAATTTTCACTAAACATCAAATTGTAGCTAATGTACCCCTGCTTAAACTTGAACAGTATGTTATGAGGCCATGCACTTTTGCAATGGGCACAACTAATAAGTACAGCATAAAAGACATGCAAACCATTCCAACCAGACTCTATATTTAAAGCAACAGCTTCTTATTTACTACCAGTAATCTCTTGTTTAACACATGGAAAGAAAGCTTTGGTGTTTGGTTGCAGTTTTGTTACCAGTTTCAATTGCCCATGGATTCAAATGTTTTCATTTTGATCACTTTTAAATGTAAGGAATAGAGTTAAACATAAATCTGGTGAAGAAAATACTCTTCACTCGATAAAAAAAAGGGTCTTTAAGTCACCCTTCCCCCAAAAAATAACAATAATAATACATGGGATTTGTATGGCGCTTTTCCTAATGCTCAAAGACGCCCTATTTCTTCCTCTTATACATTTTTATACATTTTAGTTTACCTCAATGGACTATAGAAAAAATGAATTGGCCACTGTTTCCATTTGTAGCCTTGCAAATGTAAAGTTTCACTTAATATTGAGAATGTATTTGTCTCCCTATTGCCAAACAGGTACAACTTTTTCAGACTGTTCCACTACATTGTGGACACTGCATTTCACTGAATAGAAAAGCATTCACCGGCTGAGCTTAGTGAATGTGTGTACAGTATGTCTAGCTCCTGTCCTGGCTCCTCTGTGGTGTAGTATTGTTTGGCTGCCAGCAGTGTAATCAGATAATACCACTGAGAGGTCAAAAGCGCTGCAAGATTTAGCTTCAGATTTCTGTCACCTTTTACAAAAACAACTAAAAAGGACTGTTCAAAATCTGTACCCAGCTGTTGATGCAAATAAGTGAACTTTCAAAGTTGTATTGTAACTTTGGAAATAACCCTGACGCCGGAGGAGGCCGGACTAAAACCGCGGCACAGCCGTTACGCGACGCAGTTGTTACGCGACGCAGACAGACCCGGTCGAATCGAGGGGTCAGACTGTCGGGGGACACCTTACTTCTTCCTTCTCTCTGTCTATACCTGTGTACTCTCATGTTCCGAATAACCCAGCTTCCCCCAAATTTATTTTTGGTGTCTATCTACGCCGGGATCCTGAGTCGTGGCTGATCCTGTTGCTGTGGTCCTGAGTCCTGGATCCTGCTTCCTGAGTCCTGGATCCTGAGTCCTGGATCCTTAGTCCTGAGTCCTGGATCCTGTGTCCTGGATCCTCTATCCTGAGTTCTGGATTTGAGTCCTTGACTTCGAGTCGTGGCTGAACCTGTCTCTGCGGTCCTGCCTGACTCTCCTCATACTACTTCCCTGATGGCTCCCACAGGATTATTGACATCTTCGTCGATTCATCTTCTTATTATAGACACGTGCATTTCCAAACATTTGGCCTACCTATGCTGTATCCCTCCTCTTTTGCTCTCGCTGAGGTTTCTCCCATTTTCCCCTTTAAACGGTGGGTTTTCTCTGAAAGTTTTTCCTTGTACGATGTGAGGGTCTAAGGACAGAGGGTGTCGTAAATGTCGTATTGTCATACTGATATTCTGTACAAACTGTGAAGTCCACTGAGACAAATGTAACATTTGTGATATTTGGCTATATAAATAAACATTGATTGATTGATTGATTGATTGATTGATTGATTGATTGATTGATTGATTGACTATATCATGGCTATATGGCCACATGGTCAGACTGGAACAGTTTTGAACAGACATTCATGTTCCCTTCAGGATAAATCCCACTCACTTTGGTGATTCTCCCGATCTTACCACATTACAAAATCCTATTGGTGGAACAGACATTATTTTTCACTCATGGAAATGGCTTTAATAGAGATCTGCGTTCTCCAAGAGGCCTTCAAGTTAAATGAAGAACATTACAATGGAAAACATTTACTAAAAACCAACATGTTATAACATTCTTTGAATGTGCATGTTAGCATGCTGATGTTAGCATCTAGCTAAAACTACACCATCACACAACAGCTAGCCTTTGCACACCAACTCTGATACTGTCAATAACCTTTTCTGAAAACATCATCGTCCAAAGTGGTTTCAACATAATTTTATAAATTATTTCTCCCAGGACAAAACACTTTACAAAAAACAAAGTAAAAAAACAGAGGTATAGAATTTAAAGAATAGGACATTTGATTGTAGAACATCTTGGAATTGGGGATCGAAGGAACAGATCGCAAAACAAAGATTAGGTAAGGAGGCAGCTTAACAAAAGCTTATTGCTTATTTCATTATTTTCTTAACCTAATTTGGGACTATAAACCAAGAGAAAATACTGAACATTCAACAAAATGCATCGTACATAGTGTATAACATTTCTGTGTGCAACAATTGTTTCCCTAGAAATAAGTAAAGAAAACACTCATGACAAATATGGACTTGATATACAAAGGCCTTTAGTCTTGTTTAACAGCAGAATGTTTCACAAAGGAAAAACAATTTTTACATAATTCATGATGTTGCCCTAACACAACGTGTGCTTTTGATTATTTGACTCATTTCATGTCCCATGAAGGCTACAACCCTTTTATTATTTCAAAGGAACCAGCAGTGCACATTTCCAAAGCATACTTTATCTAATCAAACATGTTGCCAGAGGGTCAGAGGGAAGTCTAACACAAGCATGATGTCCATGTTTAACCTTTTGGTGTCATGATCAGCGTCTTGTGTGGGCTCTTTCTGTAGCCCCTTCCCATGATGCTCTGCCGGTAGGGGTCCTATCCTTGTGTAGCCTTTATTTATATGATCCTCTTAAGAAAACATCACCTTTGGCTTCCCAAAGGGTTGAAACAGGATAAAACTAGTATCAATTAGGCCGAAGAAAAAACTCTTCCTACGGACGATGTATCCACAACTTCAGACCTCAGTGGGTCTAGCTTTCATCGAGTTGCCAGAGGGTAAGGAGGTCTTCATTTGTTTATGTTTGATTTGGCAGCCATCGCCAAGCATCATTTTATGTCAGCAGAATATGGGGACGAAGAGGAGTTTACCTTCCCTTTTTTATTAAACCAAAGCCAAATATTTTATTTTGGCTTCCCTACAGGATGTTCGTATAGACCTGAAATGATAAAAAATCTACAATATTGACATAACATTGACCCTGTCAAACACACACAAAACCAATTTACATAATGCATGACCTCTAATTACTGATGAGGTCAGAGTGGACGTTAAAAGGGCTGTGTATCTGCGTGACCTGGACAAGTAATCCAATGTATTGCAAATGAGTGTGAATAAGAAGACGTGTTATATGTCTTGCTGTTTGATCAGTTTAAGACAAATGTGTTCATAAAAGGCACTCCTAAAATATCTCTAGAACTGCCTCAAACTATGAGTCTGAATGGCTGTTCTGAATAGCTCTGTGAAGTAGGCAACCCGGTATCACGGCAAGATGTGAACATGTGACGATTTAACATGCTGGGAGACGTGAAGATGTCACGATTTCGTCCCTTCAAACGTGACAGTTACACGTTATTGTTAACCCATGTTAACCAGTGGAGAAATAAGCGGAAATGCCAAGCAAATGCTACCCCGACGTAATGATTTATTTTTTAATAGTCACACTCGATTAAGCCGATTTTCTTGTTGTCCCAGCTGGTCGACACCTCTTTTAGCAGAAACAAAGGCTACATTAATGTATTAAATCCATGTTAATCCATGCATGTGGATCATAGGTGTGGATGTGGAATTAACGGACGTGACGTTGTGCGATGGAGTTGCCAGGCAACAGCTTCGGTTCATGTTAATTTACAAACTCTTCAACTACAACCGTAGTTATATTTAAAAACATGTTAGAAGGCCTCACGAAATACTTTAATGCAAATTAAAATGTAAATTTGAAGGAATGTGTGTATAACAAAATACATCGGTGATAAACGAAACCGGAAACTGACGTAGGCAAGATCCTCAGCTCATGATTGGATGGTTTAGCCGCAATGCATGTTGGGATTTGGTGTTTATGTGATCTGAAATCTGAAAACGTTTTTTAAAAATAAAATAATACTTTATTCCGAGTGTGCTTGCTTTTCTCTTTGAAAGTCATCACATAACGGAATTGTAATACACGGTTCGGCTGCATTAAGTATTACATATCTGCCGTAATTCTCTATTTCTAGAGCCCTGCTGAGAAGACTTCTAGACAAACAGGAGAACTGCCGCCAAAACTGAAAACGTGACGTGGATCATAAATATATCAGCAATCAAACTAAATCTTAAATTTCTCTTCACACAATACGTCTCCTTTCAATATCAATACTAATTCGGCTGACTTTTATATTTGATCCAATTGGTATATGTACACCATAACGGTGCACAGCTGATAGAAAAGGACACCTGGTGGTTAAAACACGTTATTGAAATGTATTATTTTTATTATTAGATATTAATGGGAGACGCAGACAGACAAACTAATAAGGCTTTATTTAAACATTAAAGAATACTTTAGGTTAAGGTCTTATTTTGAATTAAAAAAAAATTGGGGGTATACATATTAAGCCTGACAAAGTACTAATATATTGCTTTCCTGCAATTTTAACTACTGTATGTTTAAGCACTTATTTTAACTGATATTATACATATGTATTATACTCTCATAAGATGTATGTAGATAGTATAAGAAATGTGCAGAATATGACAGTTTAATGGTGGAGGTATAGACACATATTGATAGATGTCTTGTAATGCACTTTTGAGGAACCTGCGACCCAGGTTTTTCATCTCCGACCTTGTCAGGTACTGAACAATCAATAAATCAAGAATACATCATTTGTGTGATTATACTAAATGATTTACAAATAAACACCACTGCATATTTACAACTGTTACACATGCATGTAACGCAAATGTTTCCAACTTAGGATCAATAAAGTATATATCTTATCTCTTTCGACTCCACTTCGAGCGATATAATTACTAACAAAGCACTTATAATAATAAAGGACTGGATTATCTAAAGCCAGTTGAGTAGCACTTGAAATGTTTTAGCTCTATGAAACCTGATGTACTTACAGTATATGATTCTGTTTCATTCAAGTTTGTATCTTGTTGGTCGAACGCACTTATTGTAAGTCGCTTTGGATAAAAGCGTCAGCTAAATGCAATGTAATGTAATGTAAGATGATCGATGGCTATGCCATATTTGCCTCTGAACCTTGACAAGTGCATGTTTCAGGCTTATCAATTAACAACAGGAGGGGTCACAGACATAAGACCAGCTGTTAAATAAAGCTCTTCTGACCTTAGCTGGTATGTGGGTATATATTAATGCTGCCCAATTGGGCACAAGCAATTTTCACTCATTTATTAATGATATGTTTTAAATTTGAGTGTTTCCTATCCCCTAAACCTCCAGGGATGTACACAGTTTAATACTGGCAACTTCTTATTATGGGAAATACGAAAACGTATTTTAAAACTACAACTCCCAGTAGAGACGTGCCATAGAGAACATGTTGCAAAACACACAATAGCCATCATGTGTAGTTCTGAGGACGGGGTGGGGGCTGGGAGGGGGGGGACGGGTTGGACCCATTCAAATCCAGTTTTGGACAGTCTGCCGTAGTTTCATCCCATTTCAAAGTGTTGTTTGACGCTCGGCATAACCCTCGGCGCACACTGCTCCGACCCTCGGTCCTGACGGACTCCAACTTGTGTTTATTAATCAAACAAATAAATAAACACATGGATAATTATGTGTTATTGTTGAGTAAATAACAGTGTGTGGTTTAGAAAAGAATACAAAATTAGAAGGAGAAGACGATGAAACCTAAACCTAAATGAAATCTATCTATTAAATTTAGTTAATCTACTATAATTAGTTTGTTTAATATTAGAGTCGTTATCAATTTGTTTTGAACCTCAATAAATAACAAAGAAGACCTTTGGCCGGTACTTTTCTCATTTTGTCCGGAAGATTTAAACTTTATCGGACACGTTGACCGGCAAAAAAAGGAAACTCTGCTGATGTTGTCTGTTGCACCGACTGCGACATTATTGTCCCGGATATTTTTTCTTCCAACATTTGAAATGTGTATGTGTATATGTTAATGTGTTTTTTCTCTGATCCCATGTTTCACATTGCTGTGATGCGACCAATTTGAGACGCATGCAAAACCAAAGGCTGCCCCCGTCCAAAGAAGAGCGGTAAACGTTGTTAGAAAAAAGGTGCAGGTTTTACTTAAAGGGGACCTATCATGCAAAATGCACTTGTGTACGTCTTTTATACATGAATATGTGTCCCCGGTGTTCCAGGGAACTCACCAAATGTCAGAAAACACAACCCTCTCTATTTTCCTCCATACCCAAATCTCTAAAAAAAGGGGCTGCAACGGATCTGATAAAAACTGATCCAGATTTGAACACTGTCCTTACTTCAGGACGGTGGCGCTACGGCTATTGGGCCAACTCTCCACCTATCAGGGGAATGTGATGTTCGGCCACGGCCGGCCATTGCTGCTCGAAAGCGCTGGAGACGCTGTAGTACATATGCCAGGCCTGTAATTGGCGCTGTTGTCTGCCACAAAAGCAGCGAAGAAGACTTCCGACACATGGTTGCCATGGTTGCCCTTCTGTTTATTCTCCGCTGTGGCTCTTTTTCTCCCTCCCCGAGGCAAGCGTTTGCTCCCGCTGCTGTAATTCAATGCAATCCCTCCCCGTCGAGGCAAGGACTGTAATTCTCTCCGGTTAGTCCACCAGCAGATGACAAACACCCACCTCTCCGCCTCTTCCAAGGAACGAGGGGACCCTGCAGCAGAGTTTCAGTTTTCAGTTTCTTTCGCCGGTCAAGATGTCCGTTAAAGTTTAAATCTTCCGGACAAAATTAGAAAAGTGCCGGTCAAAGGTCTTCTTTGTTATTTATTGAGCTTTAAAACAAATGAATAATGACTCTATATAATAATATAATAAAACACGGAGGACGGAGATCTATTTTTCTCCCCCTCTTCTGACTTGATCAGAGCAGGCTCACCACAGGGGGGTGTGGTCAGCTACAGCTCACAGAATCAGCCCCCTGCAAAAACAGGGCTGGAGAACAGCAAATAGAGCAAAATGAGGCATGGCTAAAATGCATGATCTGTTTGGTATTTTGAAAACAGAAACGTATAAATATACCTTATAAAGGTATGGCCCTACAATATATAATTTAAATATAGCATGATAGGTGTCCTTTAAATTGAAAGGAGCACCGCTGCATGTGCCTTAAAAATAAACTATGCAACATATAAATCTATGTAACATTGAAAGTTGTTGTCTTGGCTTAATGTTTTCAGGTGCTTCCTGGGCATTAACCCTGAGACGGGCTCAAAGGCCAAGAAGAAGTGTGGCGTTATAAACCTCCATGTCAGCACATTCATTAGAAAACTCCTTGACTTCGAGTGGATGTCTTTGTAGACATGTCCAGGACTAACGTAAGACACTTACAGTCTGTAGAAAGTTTCATGTGAAATGTACTGTGCACTTGAATGGAGCAATACAAAGTTAAAATGGGTATTTTCTTAGTTTTTCTTTGTTGATTAAATTGTGTATGGTAAAATCCCAGTTAACTATTCAAATGTACAATATATTATAGTATTATTTACATTTTTATATTTACAGTAAATTACTGGCTACTTTGTTGCATTGCTTTTACAGTAAAAGTGTGAAAATACAGGTAATTACTGTAATGTATGTACAGCAAGGTACCATAATACCACAGCTCTATACTGCTATATATCACAGTACTTCCATGGGCATGGCAACTGTACAGTCACAGTATGTAGTTGTACTTTTATTGTAATGTACTGTAAAATATTTACAGTAAATTACTGTGAAATCCATGCAACTAGTAGCCAGTAATTTACTGTAAATGTACAGCCAAAAATGTTACAGTGTAGATCATAGATTTTAGAATAGTTTTACAGTTAACGATGGGTTTGGTGTCAGTTTGGAAATGTATTCAGACTTAAGGAAGGCATGTAGATCTGAGGGTTTGATTCAGGGCTCAGGTTAAAAGACAAATGGGTTGATGGTTTACATAAGTGTAGTGATACACCAGTGTGCGCATCTCCCTCGGGTGACCTGCCACCTGTTTGATTTCATGCTGCTAAGAGATGCGCGGGACAGCGAGGATGTCCGGGTGGTGAAACGAGCTGTCACACACACACCCATCATCTTATGCAAAGGTGTAACGGAATCCCTCATAAGACACCAGCACCCAAAAAAGAGCGAGTGTCCTTCTACCGCAGGACCTTTATATCTCTCTGCAGGAAGAGACGACACCACCAAGATCTGTGCTGCAGAGTTTGTTGTCTTCCCGAAGCACTTAATGTGATCAGAGAATTAAAATTTCAACGACTCTTTTAATGATAGCCCGGGCCAAAGGGCCTGCAACGCCAAGCTAGGGTTTCCTGCGGTTCTGCACTCATATCTCTGGCATCCCAACCCCTCTCATTTTGTCCACACTGAGTAGATTACATTGAATGCCTCACTCGCTCCATGCCTCCGTTTAATGTGATCAGATAGATTTATTATGGGCCATGAGGTCATCGGGATTTTCCGTAATTGGAGTCAGGCTGAATTGTATTAACAGGTCCACGACACTGTAAAACAGAAGCATTTATATTTAATTACTTTTATCGAGCCCATGCTCATTTTATTCGTAATGAAGCACACGCTGTGATTGATGGCAGATTGAAACCATATTTAAATAAGTAAAACAAATGTTGCCCCTTGAACTGACAGGTAGGGTTCACGATGTCTCTTTTTAAGTCTTTTCATCGATAACTGCGCAGAGACCGCTCTGGGAATCTTGTAAATATGTAAATGCAGACATTACAAGGACTTTTTATTTATCATGATATTTTAAAAGCTTAAGGCCAAGGATTAGCTGGCATCTCTTGCTCGCCTTTTTTTTCTTTCTTTTTTTCGGTTTTTGTTCTTTGAAAATGTATCTGCTGTTCAAGTGAGAGGATGGCTTCTCAGTTACACTTGGATGAATGGAGCATATCAAAGTAGCAACACTTTGATGAGCGTTTTATGTATTTCAAGGGATTAGTGTTGAAAGACTTGTAATTCTCAATAACGACCTAAATATGGGATAATTTAGCCGTTTCACGCTCATTTAATTTTTCCCCCTGTTATTTTAATCCTGTTTGATTTGGATGCTGGCCATTGTATGTGTACAGCTATCAGATATCAATGTCAGCAGCTCTTTTGGCATGCGTGTCCGTGTGTCAGAATTTCTCTGTATGTGTGTACATTTGTGTCAGTGTGTCTGGCCTGTAGATGCTTTGTCTCGTTAATGAGAGGCGTTCACGGCCTCCACGGGGGCCTGTGGAAGATAATCTTCTCCTGTTTTGCTATGAAAGCTCTTCTCAACGTAACCGAAGAAACTCACTCAAATGGTGGAGGGCTCCGTTGAATAATTCAGCATTTACAATCAATTTTGGCCCCCACCTCGTCTCGACACCTCCTCGGACCGCAGGGCCTGCAGGCTCATCATGGGAATGTTGACAATTCCCGGTACAATGCACTCTCTGGCCCACGTGGCAACATGAGAGGCTGTGGGAGCATGGGTATTTGTGTGAATTTTGCAACTTAGTATGTTGAATTATTAAACCCACTCAAATGCTTTTTTATTGTAGAGTTGTCAGTCTGAAACTACTTTATGTTTCATTGTGAAAATTGGATATTAAGTTAAGACTTGTTTGATTCAAATCAGTTTGTCAGTGCAACTCTTGAAAAACTATTTTTATCTAAGAAAGGTTATCTTTGCTTTGCACCTACAAATGTCCCAAATGTCATAATGTAAATGTAATCAAAAAAAATTCAACTGCCTAAATATTGTTAAAGCAAAACTTACATTAAATCTACATTTGTAAAAGTATGTTTACTCAAAAATGCAAAGCTACATTTGATGGTAGCTTTAACTTGTAGCTTTTAAAACGCCCTATTATGCTTTTTGGGGTTTTCCCTTTCCCATAGTGTGCTATAGCTGTGGGTATTGTCCACAGTACATGTATGATATCAATGTGTACTTGTAAAGCGCCTTGACGACTTCGAGGTGTGAAGATGGGCGGTGTGGCGCAGTGCACTTTGCATTGATTATCAGATCAAGGGGGCGAAACCCGCCGCCGCTCCTGCTTCTGTAAAGCCGTTGTGTCCTTGGGCAAGGCACTTCACCTGCATTTGCCCCTGTGGGTATTGTGCAAAGTACATTACCATTACATGTATGTATGATATGTATGTGTAATGTGTATTTGTAAGGAGCGCTTTGAGAGTCATTGAAAAAGCGCTATAATAAATATAAGGATTATTATTATTATTATTATTATTATTATTATTATTATTATTATAGGTGTAAGTGCATGTAAATGGTCTGTAGAGACAAAAAATTCCCTGCAGAGGGAGTTTCTCTCCCACACATTCCCCCACTTCCAGAAAGACCTCCATTGTAGACCATTGTTTACTTGCGTAACACTCGCACTTCTGTTGGCTACCGCTCAAATACATTTTACGTGATAGGCTACGGGACGGGACATCTCTAAGTGTATGACCAATCACAACAGAGCCGGCAAGCTAACCAATCAGAGCAGACTGGGCTCTGGTTTCAGACAGAGGGTGAAAAGAGGTGCTGCAGCATAGGCAGTTTGAGAAAAATAAAGAGCTTTTTGAACATTAAAACAGGTAAATATGCCACAAAAGAAAAACAACATACAATTTTACAATGTGACAAGAAACCTGAAAATTAGCACAACAGTCACTTTTGATACTAAAGGTACATTTTGCTGCTTACAAAATGTAACGCAAGATTATACTACCAATTATAGATTTTTAATAGTGAAATATAGCAAAATATTAAAAAACTTCTTCCAACGCTGTCATGCAACACTTGAATTTAAACACAAACGGTGTTCTAGGTGATACAATCTTATAAACGTGTGTCCTATGATATGAAATATGAAATATGTTTTTTCTAGCTTACTACTGTACGTGCATCTATGTTTATACACACATATAGTCAATGTGCTAAATGTCTGCTGAGAGTTTGTTGGTCTGGTAGGTGTCAACTTTCTAGTATGATTCAGCTGTGACGGAGCATGTGGGGTGTTGTTGTGGGGGAGGAGGGGGTGGTGCTGGTGCAGAAGGCAGCTATATTCTCCTGTGCAATAAGCTGCAGTATAATAGTGCTGTGGATTACCTCAATTGCAGGTGATAACAGACAGGCAGCGGAGCGCACAGGCTGATACAGGACACCCACTCCTGTGTGGGAAGCCGTATGAATTATTTCTAGTTTGCCTGCAGACTGTCTATGGGGGCTGGGGGCCAGTGATGGGTGGGAGGGTGTGTGTGTGTGGGCCGGGGGTGTCAATGCTATGACTCACTTTGACTTTACAGGTAAAGTGAATGGAGCACAAAGCATAGCGAAGAATGCTTCTGTGAGTCACAGCTGTTACTTAATACTAAAATATTTGTAATGTTTTATGCCCTATTGTATTATTTGTTAAGGTGAGACACCTGGGTAAAACATTTAGTTTTCATGAACTGAAAACTATTACATCATCTCTTTCGGATTTGTGAATTAACATAAAAAACTCTTCAAGGTGTTTATGTTAATAACTTAGTATTTTTATGTCTGTATACTTACAGACACAAAAGCATTAGATAAGTCCTCATTTGCAATTTTTTTAAGAGAATTTCCCAAATATGTTATACAAAATATAATTGCAATGTTGAGAGAAACCAACTGGAGAGGTTCCAAGGTGATTCATAATATTTATTTCATATTGTTTCAGTGTGTTGTATGTATGGGATTTAACAATAAATATTTTTAAAATCCCCATTTAAAAAAAATATATATATATATTGTCCAACATTGTGCCAGATAATTCCAATAAACCAAGGCAATATATGTTGTTGGAAAATGTACTTAAAACGTTGTTGCGATTTGTTGCTTGATGCCTGATTGATACAACATTTTATTCCTAAAATATAGAATATGCAGTATTTATTGATTATGCATGATGTGATTCCAAAATGCCCTCTGTAAAAACATTGCCATAACATTTAAACTAAATGAAAAAAGGAATTTTGAACCTGGCTTTTAGCCAATGTTCATATTTCTGATGCGGAAATGGAGGCAAATTAGCACATATATAATTAGATAATGCCTAAATTGCATGTTAAAACATAACAAATCGGAAAATGTAATGAAAGTGATCACTGTAATTTCATGGTGACATCTATAGGTTAATGTTTTACCCTATTCACCCGTTGTATCTCCCTTCAAAACTGTGTCATTTTGCATATCATATCAGTTAAAACAGTTTTCTAAAAAAAATGTAATTCAATTTACTGGATTGTGCTGACTCAGAGCTCAGCCACATGTCACTGTACATCAAATATGTGTGTGTCAGTGAGCATGTCCGTCACAGATACCTTATCAAGCAGGAGGCTCCGCTCAGTGCAACGCAGTATGGAGGATTCTTTGTCAATGGTGGAATCATGGAGGAAGGTGATACCTGGTTTAAGCATGATTAAATTGACACCCCATAGAGTGTCTCAGATACGTTTTTGTGCTCTTGATACTGTGGCGGCAGCTTATTCAACGCTGTCTCGCGTTCTGTCTCAGCTGTCATGCTGACATCATTGCATTGCAATTACAGTGAGTGAGAGGGAGAAGAGAATGCATTAGGCCGGCCAGGAGAGGAACTCCAGCCTTTGATTTTAGGGGAAAACCAACATCAGCAAAACTCCCAATTCCCTGAACAAATTGTTTGCTTTTGTAACTTTCAGAAACTCTAAACATTCCAGTCCTTCTTAGCTTCCCGCTGACTTTTACATTTGAAATGTTGTGTTGTATCACACTTTTGTACACAACGGCATAACTTTTAATACTTATTTTAAATGTACAAATAATGCGTCAGAGTCTAATGGGTTTGTTATGCATACATACATATTAACACAAATTAATATGAACAATTATTTATAACAATAATCATATAAAAATATCACAATTTGTACAGTGGAAAAAATAAAACTGTTTGCTTTGACTTCACTGCATCACTTTCCATTTGATTATGGACATTCTTATTAATATAGCTATTAACACTTATAATATTCATAATTATTTGTTACAACCTTATCAGGGCTCGACATTAAGGACTGCCCGATGGCCCGGGGCCATCTAGTATTTAGCCCGGGCAATGAAGCCTCACCTGCTGGTTGCCCGATCGGGCAATCTATTATGCCAGTATCATGCAGCTTGCGGATCCAGTAATGAGTGACCCGACAGTAAAACTAAACATATATATAACTAGTTTAGGTAGTTTGAGAGGTAATTAAAATAGCTACGAGTGATATTCTAACCTGAAGTGTGTGTTTTGTCCGCTCACCGCTGCATGTGATCATGCAGAGCTGCGTGTCGACTCGTCAGCAGCAGCAGCTGATCTCTCTCTCCCGTCAGATTAGACTTCACTCGCGTTTATGTCCATATTGATCAGATCCAGCTAGTTCTAGCTAATGATATGACTACCTGCTTATTAAAAGACACCTAAACAATAAGTGTCGCTATGCAACCGGGTGAGGCCACAAAGTATAGCGCAGCATTATGCATTTGTTTACATGCCCACCGGAGCCCCGAGGCATTACCAACAGATCAACGCACAATCAACCCAGACAGGACATCTCTTTCTCCACATTACGTGTTAGACATTAGAATTGACTATTATTGTCTGTCACATACTCTTCTTGTCTGTCACATAAATGGCGCAACTGAAGCGGTATTGCGCTAAAGGGAAATTATTTTGACCGAAGAGATTTAGATTTGCCGGCTAACGGGAACTCCGACGTCACCATGTTGTGTGCTTCGCGGATGCGCTCGGCTCCTCTCGACTGCTGCTCGGGTCTGCTCGGTCAGCGTCCGGATGAGGAAGCATTCATTCGACCAACTTACAGTAGAGAACATTACAAACATTTTTAACAGGGGCCATAATAGTGTAAATAATGTTTGTTTTGGCAGTTATAACTGATTGTAATGTTTTCTACTTTTTTACATCTGGGAAGGCATTTGCCTTCATCAGATGGAAAGTGTCTTGACCAACAACTTAAGTATTTCTTATAGCTATGCAGGGCATGCAAGCGAGCAAACAAGAGCCAACAAACAAGTGAAATGAAGAATACAATTGAAATTGTACAATATAATATTGTGGTGGTTCATCTTATAATTCAGTCTAGAGAATGCACCAGACAGCATCTACAGTAAGACCTGGAAAAATCTAAATGTTCTAGGGGGAGGCCCCCCAAACCCTTCGTGCCATTTCGTCCGCGCGCATTTTTCAGGGCAATCTCTATTGGGCTCAGGGCCATCTGTAAATTAGCTTAGATGGCCCGCAGGGCCATCTCCCAAAATCCTTAATGTCATGCACTGCTTATTAAAACACATTGTTGTGAACTCATGTTCAAATTGTTTATATCAGAGGCATATAGTTTGAGTTTGGTGGCTGTAGCTCTCGACCCACAAATATGTGTTCCATTTAGGAACATTGAGGAGTGATGATTAAATAACTTCCCCCCGGAGCCTACAGGTGGATGCTGGGGTGGTAGTGGGAAGAAAAGCAGCAGCGTTGGTGAAAGGCTACGTGTATACTGTATGTATGAAGTTGACTGCCTGAAAGAGCTTGCAGGCTTCGCTACATTATGATCCATTGGGAAAATGTATGGCCGTGACCAGTTAATATGACGTGATGTATGTGGCGGCCAGCCCATAGGGGCGCTAGGGGCGCCGTCCCGCCTATTCCCACAATCTAGATTGTCATTATTATTTTATTAACAAGGTACATATTATATAGTTGGTGTCAGTCAAATGTATAATCTACGATACAATATAGATTACAATTGTTTTATGATGTCTAAAGTTACTGATAAGTCACGTGTTTCCTGCTTGGGGCGCAGAAACCTTTGCCCAAAGAGTGGTGCAGTGACGAGTCCAAAAACGCGGAAGTGAGTTAGCATTTTACCACTTCGGGTTCCCTCGTCTCAGAGTCAATGAGATTTCACCATAGGATTTTGGAAAATAGCTGGAAATAAGGTCTGTGTTTGACACAAATCTAATTAAGAGGCGGATCACGTTTTGTTCTACGACATTAAATACATCAGCAGCAGTGGCGAGCCGTGACTTTTATACCTATAAAATTATAAAAGTAGGGTAGACATGTGGATAGTATCCGGCTGAACAAAACATGCATTTATCAAACAGGTTAGTTTCCCACATACCTTATTTCGAGCTATTTTCAAAAATCCTATGGAGAAATCCCATTGCTTTGTTGCCGAGGGAACCCATGCGCAGCTTACTTACCGTTATAAGTGGTGCAAGCGCAGTCCGCACCCCTTCAATACAACAGATAGGAGCAGCTCGGGGCACACAGAAGCTGCGCCCTGAGCATCTAAAGCAGCTTTTGACGCCGCCAACCACGAGGGGGCAACAGGAGCGCTAGAGAGAGTGATTGACGTTTGAATGAGAGAGTTAGGCGGAGACGGAGTGTAAACAAAACTAGATAGCGAATATGGAAAAGGAAAATGATGTTAAATCACGTAAAGAAACACCCTTTGAGAGGAGGACACTGGAGGGAAAGCTGAAATTAAAAGAGCTCGGACCATCAGCCTGACATAGGCGGGAGTTAAGGACAGAGGAAGGCAGTAATACGTGCTCTTCCAAAGGAGCTGGTTTAGCAAGAAGGCTGGGCTAACTACCTGTAGCAACACCAGTGCAATATTTAGCTTCCCCTGCCTCCCTTTTCAAACGTCAGGATCAGACCAGTCTATGGACCAGACCAGCATTGATCCAGACAGATGTGAATGACTTAACCTGTTAATTCCCCAAAAACAACAATATTCACGAAACTGTGGTTGCGTTCCGATAATCCAAAAATCAGCTCCTAAATTCTAACCCTATCTCCTATTCCTTGACCTCTGAGTGAAACGTCACGGGGTTAAGGGATAGTGGATAGGAGAATTCAAAAGGACTTATGAGAAGAGACCGTGGTACTTTAGAGAATCCGAATGCACTTTCACTATCCGACGTGTTTATGATGCGCCAGCGGACGTCAAGAATGTGCATCTGCTGCTGTGGGGAAACCATGGAAACTACAGTTTTCTATAGCGGACTACAACATGGATGTATAATAAGAATGAGGGACTACTGTAAACTCATCTAGAGACTCTGCACCGTGCTCTGATGCTGTTGTTTTATGCTTTATGAACGTGGACAACAGAGAAACATATTCTTCATGACCAAAGTTGGAATTGAAATAAAAAATGAAAGTGAAACTTATGCTCGTCACCCTCTCCCTCCGGTCCACATTAATACAAATGATCCCAATACGTATGATTGTATGAACTATGAAAAGATCTTAAAATCAATACAAATGTATTTATTATAAACGTTAGTCCTTAACATCTATCACTGTTTATATCACCATTCAAACATCTTTTAAAAGTTGAACAAACTCCACAGCTCAGTAAAGACTGAAATGTTGACTTTATTTGATCATTTCAGTAAAAACTAACGTTCATATTTGTCTTTTTGATTATAATACTGATGAACGTTCAGAACAAAGCACTTTGGCAACTTACCACATACGTTTTAAAATGCTTAATAAGCACCGTAACGTTCATGATATCATTTCTCGGTCATAATCGGTTGTTTCCGTGAACGGCCGACTGTTGAGTGACGGCAAATGCTGCGGCTGCAATGCATTGTGGGGCAGCATTTTCTCCTCTCCTTTCGTCAAGGGAGGTCCAGTGGTTCCTAAGCTAAAGGAGGTTATAAAAGGAAGTTTGAAACCTCCTTTCCTATCATTTGGAGAATTGTCCGGGTCATTTCACTTGGTTAGGAAGGTTCCTATGCTAAATGGACTATTGGAACGCAACCTGTGTCTCGGGGCTTCATAAAGGTCCCATGTCATGGCCACTTCAACTGATCATAATTCCATTGTTGAGGTATAGGCTACTAGAATAGATTTATATTGTGCAATTTTCCAAACTCACATTGGTTTCTCATTCAGCATCTCTGTATAGAGCTCCTGCGGATGATGTCACATATGCTGGTCACGTGACGAGAAACGAAGGGGGCAGCCATTTTGGCAGTAATCGCGTCAGTAAATTCATTGGCAGGCACTGGCAGACTGTCGAGGATGGTGGATAACTGCTGTGCACCAGGTTGCACAAATAGGCGTGGGAAGAAGAAAGGTGTATCTTATTATCGCATTCCAAAAGACGCGGAGAGGAGGGAAAAGTGGATCGCAGCGATTAAAAGAGCCAGGAGCCGTCTGAACAAGACTGAAAGATGGGACCCCCCGGCCGTTTGCTTTCGCTTATGCAGTGATCACTTCATATCAGGTGGGTGAAGGAATACAGTACAATGCTACAAAAAGTTTTCAAAAAGCAAAAATACAAACTAGTTTCAGACGCACTGCAGTAGCTATCCAAGCTAATAAACAAACATGCTAACGTGACACTGCCGTAGCTAGACAAGCTAATAAACAAACAATGCTAACGTGACACTGCCTATCAAACTGGAATAATTTAATACTTACCCTTGCAGTGATGATGCCGAAGTTTTTGGATGTAAGACTCCACAGTTGAATGTTGTTTACGAAGCCGGACTGACACCATTTGTAAGCCTCCAAGCTTTTGTAAGCTCTTAAGGAGTCTCCTGAGTACACTGATGGAAAGCTTACAAGATAGCTGTGGATGTCCGCGTAGCGCAAGTCGGGTACATCGTCTTCAGAGCAGGAGGTTATGCTCTTGAAAAGCACACCGGGTGCATTATATGGGTCGCTTATATTTAATCTTTCTAATTTTGTACTATAAAGCCGAATTTCACTTGAATTAAAATGAGATGTATACTCGCACGGTAGGAAAACGCTGGCGCCGGTCGTCATGTTTACTGCCAAAATGGTGGCTGATAACCAAAGGTCACGTGACCGCAGGAGCTCTATAGTATGTGTATTCACTCTCTGTCCTGGGGCCTCATTTATAAAGGGATATACGCTCAAAAAATCGCGTACGCCAGTTTCTACGCAATGTTTGCGATTTATAAAATACTAACTTGACGGGAAAACTTGCGGTTCTCCACGCAAACTCTAACCCATGCGTACGCACCAGAGGTGGGAGTAAGTCCTACATGTGCAAGTCATGAGCAAGTCTCAAGTCTTGACCTACAAGTATCAAGCAAGTCCCAAGTCACTGTGGTGAGAGTCAAGCAAGTCAAGTCATGTCATTGCTCAGGTCAAGCAAGTCAAGTCAAGTCATACACAATTCTGATGAATAAGCCCAGTTTCTGCATTTAAATCAGTTAAAAGACAGTGGTTATGAAAATAGATTCAACCCACACTATGATCTTCATTACATACACAGTTAATCATTTGAAATCTAATTTAGACCGACGACAATCATATTAGATTCATATTTACCCTAGAACTGCAGACAATTCCAGGTAAGAAATCATATATGGTATTTGCCATTACACATATTTAATTTAAATGTATGTTAACACTAGAACCGCAAACAGCGTCAGCACCTACATAGATATCATTTTCAAATCATTTAATTTTTTCCTCTTCATAATTTCCTAATAAACTAAGCAGGAAGATTTAAAACTCAGTTAATTGTGTTAATTTAGAAATTGCTTCAGTTTATCATCCGAACAGTTCAGATTCATTTTACAATAAATCAAAGAATGATGCACTTCTACAAACAAAAATAACATAATTAAAACATTTAAACAAACCACTAAAAGTAGATGAACTACATTCAGTGCTTGAATTGGGCCGGTACTCACCGGTACGCAGTACCGGCACTTCTGATTTTTACCCATGCGGTACCGGCACTTCTTACTGAGTACCGGCAAGGTGCCGGTACTCAGTAAAATGCCGGTACTCAGCCGCCGGCAATATACGTATATATTGTAAACGCAACGCAGCGCAAATGTGGGTCTGACTCTGCCTCACAGAGGGTGACTGGCTGTCTACATGACGTGGCCTGCCGACATTGCCACTTTCATACAGATCATACTAATGCCCTCGATTGGTCTCTGTGTGTCATTCAAGCTCGGGAGGGTGTGTGTTGGTGTATGTGTGGCGCGAGCGAGCGAGAAAGCGCGCGCACCGGTTACGTGTATTGTTGTTAGCATCTGGTGCTAGCTAGCTGCGCTAACGGATATAAGGAGCTGTTAAAACAACAAGGTGGAGGGAGAGTCCTTTGCTGTCAGACTGAGAGGCTGATAACTACAGCTCTGGTGAGGTAAATTACTCTCTTGAGTCTTTAGATAGTTAACTTAGTTTAAGTTATCTCAGTGGGTCTCAAACGGTTCGGTCACCATTTATGTAAACACATATTTCCATTTGAGGGGGTAGTGATTAGTAAAATATGCATGAATAATACAAACAAAATGTTAACTAGGTGAAAAAAGGTAAGATAAACTTGTTGAGAGCTAAAACTAGTCTTTGCTGTTGCCTCAAAGAGGAGCAGGGGGGAGAGGAGGGAGACAGGAGAGGCCGATTCAGGAGCCCAGACACACTCACAACTATAAATGAACCAAAAACAAATAAATAAACAAGTTTCAATGTTTTTTCATATTGGATATTGTATGTTATTGGTTATGGCCATGTACTTATGATTTTATGATTATTTAAATGTATACATTTTTGTTTCATATGGGTGTAGTCTCTTTATTTCCCCCTCAAAATGCACCAGATTGATGCATTTAAGTCCAACATTTAAAAAAAAATCTTACCGGGGGAGCATGCCCCCGGACCCCCCTATAGGATTTGAGGCCCGGCCCTACTGTTCCCAAATAGATTTGCAATTTTTTTTTAAATAGTAACCCATCTCCATATGATTCTTTTTGCGTAGTAGATTTAAACTAGAGGGCTATCACTTTGTGCAGCAACGCTATTGTCAAATAAATACAGCAAAATGGCACAAAAAACTGGTAGTGGCCTCAGGGACGAGGGGTCATTTAACCAGCCAGTAGGAGTCAAGCTTTACTTTCTTTTATATCCATAAAGAAAAAGTAAATCTGTTTACAGTTGTTTCATTATGGATGTTGAGAGGTATCCATATATCTCTTCATTTTGCTCTCAAAGTGCACCAGATTGATGCATCTAACTTCAATATTTAAAAAAAAATGTTCCCGGGGGAGCATGCCCCCGGACCCCCCTAGACTAGAGGGTGTCAGGTCCACTCCTCACTTATAAAAATTGCACTTTCCCACTGCACCCCCTCTAATCTCAGATGCACCCTGAGTCATTTTGTTTAAGTACAGTGAGCCTTTCTAAAATATACAGTAAAGAGACAAACCCACCAGCATTATAGGATATACTATGACTTTGTGCCAAATACTTGTTGCTGATTTAGAGTACTGGCACCTTTTTTATTCCAATTCAAGCACTGACTACATTATTCAAAAGTTTACAGTAACTTCTGATAATAACACAGGGAAAATAAACGAGGCATCTCTTTTGCTCTCTCTAACTCCGACAGCCCGTCAGTATCAGGGTTAGTCAAAATGAATCCCTTGGAGGTTCTAGTGTTAATTTACCGTTTTGTCCTCTTATTGCAATGCTTAATCGATTTGAAACCAAGTCTAACGTAGCTTAAACTTAACGTTAGCTTTCTAGCTAACAACACATGCACGCACCTTTCTCTGTGGTTTTTTTTCGTAGTGACGAATGAAGTTGGATGTTGTGGTGGTCGTGTCATGATCGTTATGCTGCAGTCCCTGCATACCGCTGTTCTCTTCTTATTACCGTCATCGACAAAGTAATCCTTGAATCCAAACTTCACAATTTTTGGATTAAAGTTACCCGCTGCCATGTTAACTGAGACTCCTGCCTTCTAGTGGGTTGCCAGGTTTGCGCGGATGACGCTATAATCACGTTTTTCGAAAAAGTTAAACGTAATATCTCACTACAAAAACAAACGCAAATATTTAATTTTAAACAGTCAAGTCCTTTCAAGTCATCTATCTCAAGCTTAAGTCAAGTCTCAAGTCATGAATACCAAGTCAAAGTCAAGTCAAGTCTTTTATCAATGTTAGTCAAGCAAGTCTCAAATCAAAAAATATGCGACTCGAGTCAAGTCATGTCACTCGAGTCCCCACCTCTGGTACGCACTAAGCACAAAAACGGGAGAGACGAGAAACTGAGACACCGTTGGCAGAAGGAAGAATGGAGAGAAATATGCGGAAATAATAGCATAAATAAGATGTTAACTCTCATTTATCATATATGAAGAATTCATTTTCAAACACTGATTAAAGCCAATCTTAAAATGATTAAACAAACGCCTGTTTGCGACTCCTCAGTGCACACAAAAACATAACTTGGAGAAATAAATAAATACAGATATGTTATTTAAAACCACCATATGTTGTGTTAATGTTATGAAATATTTTTCTCATAAATGATGCGGTAAGCAGGAGGATAGAATTACGTCTAAACTGATGCCGTTTTGCATTTCTATAGGTTGTAGATACGAGCATGGTTTTATATACTATGACGTTTAATCGTGTTTTATGCCGTTTGCCAAGACTTGATAAGTCGCTCGTAAAACACAGGAGGTATGGAAACTAAGAACACCATATGTGGTAAATTGTACAGCTAATATAACACAACACATTAGTTGTATTTCCTTTAACTGGTGGATTATGGATATATAGTTGCTGATCAACAGCTGGAACACAAACTACCAAATACAAACACATAATTCAGATCCAGTCGTCACGACTCCACTCCGGAGGGATTCCCCCATCATTTCTTCGTTTCTCATCAAGGGGGTGTCTCCTGTCCCCGGTACAAACACACTGCCTGAGGAAGGCTATGTGTCTTTATTTGTCATTAGACTTTTTCGGACCACTTATTTATTTATTTTGGTGACGATCCGACCTCCATGCTTCTACTACGTAAGCAACCTTCCCATGTGAATCCTACGCACGGTGTTATACATGAGACCCCTGAACGGCTTGTTGGAGCTTCTGCCCCCACCCCCCCTCCCTGTGAGCTCAGTGTGCTCTGATTGGTCAGCTCGCCCACTCTGTTCTGATGAGTCCACCACCGTTACAGTGGAACATCAGTGATTATTAGCAGGTGGTATCACACCTAAGCTACAACAACCTACTCCATCCTATGCAGTTTGGTTTTAGGACCAATTATTCTACTGAGACTGCATGCTGCTATTTAGTGGAAGGAATCAAGGCTAAGTTAGACAAAGGAGGGATAGTTGGAGCAGTGTTCCTTGACCTGCGAAAAGCATTTTACACAGTAAACCATACCAAACTTTTATCAAAACTCAACAATTTCAACCTGCCAGTTAACACAATACAATGGGTCAGGTTTTATTTAGCTGGTCGTTCTCAATGTGTCCGTATAAATGATAAACTGTCAGAAACTAAGTCATGCTCAATCGGAGTGCCACAAGGCTCAATTCTTGGACCGCTGTTGTTCAGCATATATATTAATGATCTCCCATCTGTTTGTGAGGATGTGGACGTCCAGATGTATGCTGACGACACAATGGTTTACACTCATGGGAAAGATGCTGAACAGGTTGCCTCTAAGCTCTCGTCGACGCTGCACAAAGTTGCTCAATGGTTAAATGACTCGTGTCTTACTTTAAACACTAACAAAACAGTGACAATGTATTTCCCGAATAAGAAAAAAACAACCACGCATCCACAGCTTCATGTGAATGGTAAAATAATTGAAAACGTCAATGAGGTCAAATACTTGGGGGTGATCTTGGATGCCAATTTGACTTTTGAAAGCCATATTAGAAGCATGACTAGAAAAACTGAAATATAACATTTTCAAATGTAAACATATTAGGAACTCATTAACCACAGAAGCATCGAAAACCTTTTTGCATGCCATGATACTATCACATTTTCACTACTGTATAACCTGCTGGTCCCAAGCAACTAAGACTGCTATGAGACCACTTGAGGTTCTTTATAAACAAGCCTTAAAAGTTATGGATAGAAAGTCATTACAACACCATCATTGCAATATACTGTCCAAATACAAACTTTTCAGTTTTGATAGTCTTGTTCTATTTTCCCGAGTTCGATTGGTATTCAGAATCATTCACAATTCTACAACAACACCGTTGAGGGGCTTTTTTTCAGTTTCACCATGAGCAGAGTTGCAGAAACTCCAGATCTTCATCAAATGCAGATCTAACCATCCCTCTGAGGCGCACTGCCTTTGGACAATCAGCATTTTCGTTTACGGCCATCAAGCACTGGAATACTCTTCCAGTTGAACTTAAAACCTGTACTGATTTTAACTCGTTTTCCCATGGTGCAAAAAAAAAAGATATTAAGCAACCAGTCATGCCAACATTAATTAAACTGTAATCTGAGTTTTTTTTTTTTTTTTTTTTTGAACTGTATTGTCATATCCTAGATATTTTATTTTATTTAAGTGTATTTGAAGTGTACTAAGTATTATGTTCGTAACCTGTATTTAAATCAGGCTTTGTAATTATTTGAGTGACCGAGATCATGCAATGTTATTATTTTTATTGATTGTTATGAACTTGTCTGAGGACCACAGATGGAAATGACTTATTAGCTATAATCTGGCATATTGCATCTCTTCTCTTTGCTGAGATTAATGTTTTTGTATGCATGGTCCTTCTATAAATAAATAAAATAAATAAATACAAATTAAATTAAATTATGTGTTACAATGGCGTTAGCAACCAGAAAATTACACCAACAATGACAAACAGATGAGAATGCTGCGTGGGGTCTGGGTGCCGTGTTGGCGGGACGTTGCGGGGTTCGCTGCTGTGAGGAGCGGACAGTGTGAGCTGGCTTGCTGGTGTTGCTTCCTGGTTGCTGTGTGGGGTCTGTGAGACAGCGAGACACGGCGAAGTCCACACACACAATGGCATCAAAACGATAAAAACGCTGCTGGAGGTTAATCCAATGTGTCTGTGTCACTTTGAAATGATTACTGATAATCCATCATTCCACTTTTGTCAAAAACTGAGATTTCATATAACGTGTGTGAGAGCTACAACCCAGCTTCCGGTTTTGGGCCATCTGGCTGCGCATCACTCTATTCACCAATGGTAATGTTTAGATGGATTTGAGGAACTTCCCCTCGATTCTATTGGCTCTAACGGTTCAAAAGAGATGTCAATCATCAAAATCGACCGAGGGGGGCCAGACATATGGCAAATACACCCAAATGACCCCAGAAGTGGTTTTTTTTTTGCTTAAACTCTATAGAAAGGTCAAATTTCACTTGCTTTGCATCAATCTTGATACAGGGTACTTATTGTATGCTATAGTTTGGATTCCTAAAGCTTTTAGTCTACTATCCCATCATTCAAGGGTGGTTTTCACTATAAGTAATGTATTTCTTTTGGACGGACACTATAATTTACTTTTTTTTACTCTGTAAATAGTAAATAGTCATATCTAAAGATAAATATTAAGCCTGACAAAGTACTTAACCTCTAATATATTGCTTTCCTGCAATGTTAACTATGTTTAAGCACTTATTTGAACTGATGTATTATACTCTTATAAGATGTATGTAGATAGTATAAGAAATGTGCAGAATATGACAGTTTAATGGTGGAGGTATACACACATATTGAAAGATGTCTTGTAATGCACTGTTGAGGAACCTGCGACCCAAGTTGTTCATTCATTGCATAACTACACCGTAGTTGTGTATAATATGATGTGTCAATAAACCTTAGAAAATCTTGAAATCTTGAAAGGGATGTGCAAAATAGTCATTATATACAGTCTTTAATTAACTATTAGTAGAGAAAAACGAGTAATGAATATACTTTATAGCAGGGGTGGGGAACCTTTTTCCTCTCAAGGGCCATTTCAATTTTTTCAACATCCTCCGAGGGCCGTACGAATGATTGACCTCTCCTCTGCTTAAAAGTACTAAAATCACAGCCCATTAATTTGGCCTTTCTTTCATGCCGTGCAAAACAAAAGCAACCTCTTAATCCAGATATCTTACCATGACTCGCGCATGCATTCACGTGCACGGTTGTGGCATGACCACCAAAACAGAAAGATATTGGACACAAGATATGTGCAAATGTATTTAGTTTCCTATCCATGTGGACATGATTTAAGTGGGGGGGGGACCTAACCTCCTCTAGGGGGGTCCGGGGGTCATGCTCACCCGGGAAGATTATTTTTTAAATGTTGAAGTTAAAAGCATCAATCTGGTGCACTTTGAGAGCAACATTAGGAGATTTACAGTATGGATACATCTCTCAACACCCATATGAAACAGACCTGTAAGCATATTTACTTTTTCTTTATGGATATTTTACAAATCACTCCCCTTTCAAACTGTATTCTTGTTTTTTATTTTTATTTTTTTTGTTACTCTCATAGTATTTTATAACCGTTTACTTTATTCTCTTATAACTATAATGATCATATAAAGATGTGCCTTTACCTCACTGGTTGGAGAAAAAGCTTCTTATATTCGTTAGCATAGCTAGCTAACCAGATGCTAATAACAACAAAGTTTTTGACTGTATGACAGATGAACAGATCGCCACTGGGCTTACAACTAAAGACACAGCCACGCAAAAACTGCAGCATGTGTACGGCTCCTTATGGGTACTGCTTGGAGGTGCTGGATTGGCGTTCTGGTGCTCTCCGTCAGAACTGCACCCCTGTCAGACGAGCCATGTACCACGTGATGACACGTTAGGCTCGTGTTGTGTTCAAGGACCCTGACCTTGGCCAGGAAAAACAGGCATTCGCTTTGTTTAATTTGTTTGCGGTCTAGATTTCTTTACATTTTTTCTTTTTTGCGCGTGTTTATAAATTACCTCGAGGGCCATACCAAATGGTCTCGCGGGCCGTATACGGCCCGGGGGCCGAAGATTCCCCACCCCTGCTTTATAGGGATCCTATTAATATCTAATAATAAAATTATAAAATTCAATAACATGCTTTAACCACCAGGTGTCCCTTTCTATCAGCTGTGCACCGTTATGGTGTAAATACAGCCTATCTACCAATCGGATCAAATATAAAAGTCAGCCGAATTAGTGTTGATACTGCAAGGAGACGTATTGTGTGAAAAGAAATGTAAGATGATGTTTAATTGCTTATATATTTATGATCCACGTCACGTTTTCAGTTTTGGCGGCAGTTATTCCTGTTTGTCTAGAATACTTCTCATCAGGGCTCTATAAATAGAGAACTACGTGAGATAGGTAATATTTAATGCAGCCAAACCGTGTATTACAATGCCGTTATGTGATGACTTTCAAAGAGAAAAGCAAGCACTCTCGGAATTAAGTATTATTTTATTTAAAAAAAATGTTTTCGGATTTCACATTGAATAAACACCAAATCCCAGCGTGCATTGCGGCTGAACCTTCCAATCATCGAGCTGAGGATCTTTCCTACGTCTGTTTCCGGTTTATGACGGATGTATTTTGTTATACACACATTCCTTCACATTTAAATTAAAATGCACATTAAAGTATTTTGTGAGGCCTTCTAACATGTTTTTAAATATAACAAGTCGACCAGCTGGGGCAACAAGAAAATCGGCGTAATCGAGTGTGACTATTAAAGAATAAATCATTATTATATTAATATTGACAATAACAACCGACCGTCGGGGCAGCATTTGCTTGGCATTTCCGGTTATTTCTCCACTGATTAACATGGGTTAACAATACTGTGTAACTGTCACATTTGAAGGGACGAAATCGTGACATCTTCACATCTCCCAGCATGGTAAATCGTCACATGTTCACGTGTTGCCGTGATACCGGGTTGGTTGTAATATGACATATGTTTTGGGTTTGTGTATACATTTGCTTTCATTTTTGTAGAGCCCCCCCTGGAGAAAGATTCACCAGCCGCCACTGATGTATGTATTCTTGACCTGATAAGTCATTATAAACTGCCTCATAATGGGTGATGATCATTGGTATAAAACATATTTATGAGTGCTAATATCTTTGAAGTGTTTAAAGCATATTTGTATTACACATTTAAGTGTCTTGATAATGCAATATAGTCATAGGAATGATAGAAAGTGTTACGTACTCTTCTATTGGATGTGTATGTGTAACTGTCAACTGCATGCAACTTCTAATGGAAATCTGATTCATATTCATCATTTTAGAAGTGTGTATAGCCAGGACATTTGGATAAAGAACTAGCTATTAAGCCTTACATTGATGAATATCTTTTTTGTACAGTAAGCATGTCAGCCATCCAAAAATAATTTATCTTGACAGTCATATGTGGACCTCCAAAAGACTAAAAGAAACTTCCTGAACATCTGCTCCCAACTTCAGAGCTCCCTGAGACTATTTTGAAGTTTCTCTGAGGTCTCGGAGTTCATGCTCCGTGGCATATTTATTATTTACATAATTCAGATGCAGACCGTATTTATTTTCTCTTTCAAATGTCCCACATTGCTGCCCAAGCTCGTGGCCCCCTCCAATTTCCCTAGAAGAGAAATCAAGACCTTTTACAGTAACTTTTTACAAAATACCTGATAAAGTGATTTTAGTAAGACTTTTAAGATAAGGGAGGTACTTTTTAGGATCAGACCAACAGTTGAGGCGAGAGAGCACTAGAGAGTGAAGAGGAGTCACAAAGAGGAGCTTTGTTTATGTCCGTCTCTCTTGGCCACACGCAGGGCTTAGTAAGAGAGCATTTCCTGTACTCATTCATACTCCACTCCATCATTTGTGCAACTCACATCTCTGTTAACAAAAGGAATGAGAAACGTCTGCGGTTGCATGTATGCATTATTTTTCACTGGCATTCTCATGTTGCCAGATTAGATCAGAAGGGCCGTATCCTTTTTTTATCTCTCAAATTACTGTATGAATCACAAGCATTAAGTTAAGGGAGAAAGATAATGCAAGTTGATAAGAATATCTTTTCTATATATTTGATCATTAAAGTTGATAGCAAGCCTAGATTACCGGTCAAGCAACCAACTGTTGTGAGACCCTTGGTTCCCAGGGGCAATACATGACCCAGGTTCACCTCATTTGTCATTTAATTTGGTAATAAGAAAAGGAAGGTCTATTAGTGCTGTAAAAACCAAAATATAACTATAACAGTTACCATGACACTAACAGCGTTATACTCACACACTTCAAGTTTTCGTATAATGCGTGAAAATGTTTGTAACTTTGTTACATTAACATTAAATCATCAGTGTTGAAAATTGTTCAAGGAATTATATTATTTGGTTTTATAATATTTTTGATCATTTTAAAGTTATTTTCCATCGCTATTAAATCAGGAAACGATGACTTTATTGAGTGAAACAAGATTGGATTGTTATTAGCATTATAAAGGTCTGTCTACCTGTATATGAACCATTTTGTTTCTCTAAAAATAAGGTTATTGGGATGAGTAAATTCACTGAAAACCAAATCTGTCACAGTCCCAAGGCAGGTAAACGTTAGCAACACAAAACTTAATATTTATGGAGAGCTGCGCTCACGTACCAAATTGCTGTGTACTTTGACCACATTTTTGAAGTCTCATGATTGAATAGGTGAACTTTAAATTGCAGTCATAATGATGGCAGCCAGGAAGTAGATTAGCAGCTACTTTGCATTAGCTCATAATAGAACTAATGGTATTATTTCAACAGAGATGTATTGTTTAATCTTTTGGTATCCGGGCATATTGGGATTGAATGAGTGGTCTTCAAAGGTTTATTTTTTACCTTTAATTTGGATTTAGAAGTTCAACAATTTACATCTGAATTGTGTTGTGACAAAACAACTGTCAGTATGACAAAAACCTTTACTGTTTCAGAAAACATGTGTAATGTTAATTACAAAAATGCTAATAATAATAATAATAATTTTAGGGATGCGAATAGGTCCTCCGTTCAGACTTTGTTTGTGCCCTATATAAGCACACTTCAGACCGAATAACGTTACCTTACTGGTTAAATTAAGCCATGTTGATCGATGTACCTTTTGGTAAACGGGCTAAAACGACATCAGAACATCTAGACATTCCGAGCAACTCTCAATTCAAACTCAATTTCAAAAGTGTTATTCAGCCTCGTTTTGACTCCACAGCTAATCTTGTACTTTTATGAAGATGGGCAGCTTTAAATGTTGTTGACAGATTATATTATGAGTTGCAAATTCCCTGCTTGACGCCGCTTTGGTGACTATGGTATAATCAGAGGGTGCCAAGGAGCTTGATAGACACTGCGGGCAGGATATCCCAACCATGAAGCACATTTTGAGGACATGTAAATATGCTCATTTGCAGCGGGTGGAAGAGTAATAAAACATGCGGGCTGTTCCTTCACCAGAGCTCTGCCTCTGTGTTTGGGCCCAGCAGGCAGTGTGTCACAGCAGCCTCTCTGTGTGTGGCCTCCTTGTTTTGTCATTATTTCTTATGTTTTTAGGAATGGTCCGCAACAATCCGACCGCAGTGTGAGTTGAACGGGGAGAAAGCGCACACTTGGCCTGGGTGTCCCCTGCTCCGTTTGGTTGTAAACATATATGTAAACGCACAAATACGAAGATACACATGAATGTAAACACATGTACACACAGGCACTCTGGGTTGCCGCTTCCTCGACTGATTTATGAAGGCCATAAAGATATAATTGCTTCGGTTATATATGGAGGATCAGAAGTGCCACATGCAGAGCGTCGGTGTCGGCTGCTGCCCTCTGTGTTGCACATCGTCCTCGAGCGATTGAGGGGAACACCTGAGCCGTTTTCCATATGATGCCAGCATCGGCGTTGAGGGGGAGGGCGGGGGTATGCACCGGGACATGAGCGGCTGTCTTGCTAATGGGACACTTAGACGTCTGGGCTTATGTCATTCAGTCCCAGCGCGCCGCATCCAATCGCCCCCCTATCGCAGGGATCCAGCTCCGCGACGATCGATCTGCGGCTAGCCTCCTCCACCCCGGCGGTCGTGGCTCAGGCAACCGGAGCTGTCAGGGTCCTGAGGCGTCCCTCTCACCGTCTACCTCCCCCAGCCCCAACACATACACACACACACACAGCCACACAGTATACTGTCCCACTGCCCGTGCGACTCCTGGCCTGACCTTGATCTGCCTCTGGAGAACCCAGCAGGAGCACTCTGTAGTTGCATTCTAAAAACACAGACAGAAGCATACTCCAATGAAAGAAAAGAGAAAAGAGAGACCAATCATTTCAAAGTCATGCTGAAGATCATTTGTGGATTCACCCACACTGAAGAGTCTGCAGCAAGGTATATACTGGGGACGAAATGATTGAAACAAAAAATGCTTAAGGACATTTTAAGGCAAGTAACCACAACAAGTGTATTTACCTATAAACCATCAATCAGTTAATAATATGTTTGGCCTATTGATTTTTCCAATACTGCAAAGCATAGATCAGAACTAATCATCGGACTTACCTGTACTTTGTATGGTACCTGGCTAAATTAATATGGTAATATGGTAACCATTTACCTGTGGCATAATAGCACTGCCATTGTAAGCATGTAGCCATACTTGTAGTAGCAGTTAGCTCAGTAATCGCTGGGCCTTATTACAAGCTCACAGGGGAAAGGTCTTACCCAATAGTCCAAAAGATGTCCCATTGGAGCAAAAGCCTATTTGTCTGACAGTCTGTAACTTACCAGGAAAGCAAACACGTTGCTATTGCAAAGGGATGACCCGCACTTCTTTGCATCATATAGGAGTACTCTTTGCCTTTGTTAATTGGGTTGTTATTAGGGTGACCAGGTGCCGACAAATCACATGTAGGACAAAGAGTGTGTTTGTGTGGGACAAGGCGGGACATGTTACTGCAACGCTAAGAAGTAGTTTAAATTTCAATATAATGTCCATCTAACCCAAAACAATTGAAAATGTTGAATGAAACTATAGCCTTTAAAGGTCGCCTATCATGCTATTTATAGGCAATAGCACAGGTCTCAGATGTATACAAACATATATTAAACGATTTTCACCTGTATAAATAAAGGTTAAATCAAAAATATATTTTTTAAACTGAAAAAACTAAAATAAAAGGGGTCCGAGTTTATGCCAGCTCATGCGGGACATGGCAGATACAGTCTAAAATGCTGCGGTGATGAAACGCAAGAATTATTAGATCAAGGATTATTTCTGAAACAGTATGGAGCTCAAAGGCTTTCTCTCTTGCCGGTTGTACCACAAGGTGAGCTCCTTTTTATTTCCTGCTTCTTCACACACATGCAGGTTAGCTCTGAGTGTTAGTGATGCTAATGTAAACACCGACCATATTACGTCAAAAACAGTCGGGCATTATTTCTGATAGCAACGTTTCTGATAGTGCTGTGGGTCCGCCGCCAATTTGACGTCATATCGGCGGCAAATCTGGATCAGCTCCGTTGTACCCCCGTTTTTAGAGATTTGGGTGCAGAGGAAAAGAGAGAGGGTTGTATTTTCTGACGCTGCATGAGTTCCCGGACACACCGGGGACACATATTTATGTATGAAAGACATCAAAAAGTGCATTTTGCATGATAGGTCCCCTTTAAATATCAATTACATTGTTTGCACAAACTATGCAAGTAAGGAGCTTGAAAATATTTTGTTTGATGGATCCAAATATTATTTATTTTGCAATCTCAGAGTCTGGAAGAATTACGGGAACTTACCTCCACAGACTGCTGACCTGTATGATCGCAGTGCTGCACAGTGTGGTAAACGTTTGTTGTTTTATCTGCTTTTACCTTCTCTGTTTAGTAATCCTCTTTTGGTTTTTCCGCACTCTACCGGACACACCCATAAGTAAATACATTTTTTTTATTGATTGACGTGTGACACAGCTAACGGTGATAGCCCTCTCTTGCTTTCTAAACATCCACTGGTTAAAAGCCAAGTTTCAACTTTCTGGGCGACTCAATCAAATGGTGGCCATCTTCTCAATTTGTGGGAAACAGGAACAATTATAAAAATGCTGTGCCGTCCCGCACAAAGCAGGACACCCGGTCACCCTAGTTGTTAATGTTTAGGCATTAGGACTGGATTCGTTAGAAATTAGTGTTAGGGTTAGCGGTTCGGTATAGCCAGTATTAGTCATGGTAGCCAGTGCACAGAATGCAAACATCATCTTCAATGTATTTATTACCATGTGGAGCGATTTTAGTGTGAACAAAGACATTTAAAGCAAAAACCAACCCCATTTCTAATTCCCCAAAAATGTTGTCATACTACTAATTGGAGGAAATATGCACTAATGCTTCATTTCAGTGCTGACTTCTACACAATTTTACATGCAAAATATGTCCTTTACTTTAAGAAAGTTCCTTAATTACTACCACGAATGAATAGATAAAGGGCATCTGTCTTAACTGATACCGTCTTATGTAGATCTCTTGGCCCTGCTGTGAACAATGTGCTGTGAGGAGGGGGAGGGTGAGGGCCTATAAGCTTATGAGTGGCCCTACACCTCTTCCAATCATTGTCATCTAATATTGATGCTGTATCTGCTCAGCTAAGCTCCAGTAATGAAGGGCTGATTTGGGATCAGGACGCTGGTAGAGATGATAATCTGCATATGCTCTCTCATGAAAACGGAGAAGGTCCCTCTTGAAATAACCCTGTTTGTCTGGCTGCATAAACCTTCAGCATAAACAGACAAGAGGCGGATATTGTAAGTGTTACTGGAAAAGTGAGGTGATTCCTCAATGCAAATCTGACTCAGGGGTTACATGTCAGAGCAGGAGCGAAGAGGAAATCCTGCTAGAAATACAGTTCCCATGGATTTTAAACTAAAGAATCGGAGTGTACCAATTATATTTTAAGAGTATTTATCAGTTACATAATACATTTAAATAGGTCTCTATAAACATTTACAATATGAAATTGAAACCTCTGCCTCTTTTTCCCCTTTCACACACAAACACAGACATCATTCACAAAACACACTTTGAAATACAGGATGTGCAAATCCTGATCTTCTGCAAACATTCCGTTTTTGTCTACGTGCAGTATATTTAAAAGAAGCCTTTCGCGATCACGCTATCACGGTGACGACGTTGTTTATACAAATCGAAACATGCAGAGAAAGCCCGCTGAGTAGCCTGAGGGGGCTTGTTTGCAGTTTGCTTGTATTCTAATATCTCCTTTATGCGGAGCTTTGCTGAAACACTGTGTGTGGTCCACTTGGGTCCGGTCTGCCGAGCGGATGGCCGCGGTGGCCGCGTTGTTGTCTCTTTGACTTCATTTTTCAACATTGGCCAGTGTTGCTTATAATAAAACCAGATTATGAAAACATTTCGGAGTCCTGACATGCACTGACAAATTCAAATGTCAACAAGGAGATATGACAAAAAAGGGCACCCAAAGCACTCTGCCATTGCTTCTGTAAACACTATTAGTTAATGAATTGGACGTTATTGTGACATTATTTGTCTATGTTTCATCATTCTATTTTCAGGTTTGTTCTATAAACAGCTGGAATACCAGGGATTGTACCAAGGTGGGGGTTCCCAGGTTACTCTAGTTGCTCAATGTTTCTGAAGCACAGCATCAAGTCTTATAATTTTACAATAGAGTTTGGTTTACAAATCGATTGAAAGGTACACTATATCAATAGCTTTGTATGGTTCAACTTTAAGGAAAGACATCAAAGGAACAAATTATTATTATTAATTTTTTAGATCTCTGGCTATTTTGCATGATTTATTTTAGACTTTTGGATAGAAAACATCCAAAATACATATATAGGTTTTAGGGGTGTAACCAGGGGCGGACTGGGACTACAAATCAGCCCGGGACTCTCGACCGGCCCACTTCGGTAACGCCGGCCCACCGCGGTGCTAGTGACTTACCGCAGAGGTAGACATTAAGGGTAAAATGCCACTGGCATTATATTATCACTGGCCCCACCATTGTAACCACTGGCCCGGAGCATTCGTCCAAAAAAAAAATCGACTAATAATGAAGAAAATTAACACATTTGTTGCAATAGTAATGTTTGCACAAACTACATTACTACTTGTACTACAACATTTGAATCATCAGTTCTTCCTCATTTTCCTCAATTGTTCATATTTGGTTTATTAAAATAATGATATCTTGGTCATTGTTAAAAAATGTCTGCTATTATTATGAGTATTATTTTTTGTATAATGCACTTTCTGCCTTCCTGTCATTAGGAGTTAGACATGTAATGGCTATGTAATTGATTTGATTAGAACCTTCATTATCCTAAACTGCTGGGACATTTCGCCAATACCTTTATATTGTCTACTCTTCACTTACTTGTCACCATAGGTCGGCATTGATGTACAGAGCCGACAGAAGACCTTCTTTTTATTGGCATCATATTGAGAGGTGCAGCCAGTGACGCGTCCTAAACCAGGAAGTAAGCTGCTGGTTCCCTCGACAAAAAGCAATGGGATTTCTCAAAAGGGTTTTGGAAAATAGCTGGAAATAAGGTCTGTGGAAAACAAACCTGTTTGATAAATGCACGTTTTGTTCAGTCGGATAATCTCCACATGTCTACCCTACTTTTATAATGTTCAAATGATAAATCTAATCGATAGATTATAAAAAGGGTTTTAGGACGCGTCACTGCACCACTAGAAGCCAACTCAATCGATCAAGCTGGCTGAAACTTTCTCTCCCTCTTCTTCTCATGCTCCCTGTCACTCTCCTTTAACTCCTCCGGTAACTTTTATTTTATTTGAAGATTGTTTTTTGCCCGGCGCTTGGCCGGTTACCGCTGGTATTAAAAACATTTTTGGCGAATGGTTTAGGGTGGCCATCCGTCCGGTTTTAGGTCGGACAGTCCGGTTTTCAATGTCTGTGTCCGTCTGCTGGCGCAGCCTTGAGCCGGACGCTCATTTGTCCTCCTTTTGAGGTGATCCCCATTTTATACTTTTAGGGTATAAAAAAAAAATAGACAATTATACAAAGAAATACAAAAAATAAGTTATGTGTAAGTATATATCCCTGTAAGACTTGTGGTCTTACAAATTATTGGCTGAATGTGATGTCAAATAAATATCTTGTATTTCATTGGTTAATAAACGTAAACAATTAGCCATGTGCTTCTTGACGTCACGTTCACGGTATGGCACTGTGGCACAGAGTGACGTTAGCGCTAGCAGACTAGCTCATGAGCCAACTCCGCCTAGTTAGTGGTAGGTTAAACCGCAGAAATGCCGAAACGAAAGACTTCATTTAATCCTGAATGGTCGAAAGAGCATGGATTCCTCACAAAAAGCCGAAAGGACGACTTCCATGCTTTTTGCACGTTGTGTCGTTGCGATGTGGACGTAAGTAGCAAAGGAAAAGGTGCTGTCGACAGACATGCTAACACAGATAAGCACAAAAGCAACGATCAAAGCGCAGGTGCCTCTTCACTTTTATCGTTTTTCCGTGAAGCTTCATCGCCTCAAGATGACAAAATCTCCGCAGCAGAACTTTGTAAAGTTGATCATGCCGTCAAGCATCACCAGTCATACAGGGGTGTAGACTGTGGAATAAAAGTTGATCGCACAATCTACAACGACTCATCAATAGCAAAAGGGATGACCTGTGGAAAAACAAAAGCCAAAGCTTTGTGCGAAAATATCCTAGCACCCTACTCTGTCCAGACGCATGTGGATTACATAAAAGAAAATGAACTGCATTATTCAGTGGCAAGTGATGCATCAAACAAAGGTACGATCAAGTGTTTCCCCATTGTACTGAGATATTTTCACTTTGAGGAGGGCGTGCAACATGCACTGTTGGATTTTTACAGTGATAGCAACGAAAAGTCGGAAGCTATAACAAATCAGCTGCTATCTAAACTGGAGATGTCTGGACTAGATGTGAAAAAAATGTCAGCATATGCAGCAGACAACGCCAGCGTTAACTATGGAAAACACAACAGTGTTTATCAGAAACTGAAACAGGCTCAAAAAGACGTGCTCGCTGCAAACTGTTTAGCCCATATTCTGCACAATGCAACAAGATATGCAGCAAGCAACTTGGATATTGACATTGAAAATGTTGTGCTTAAGGTGTATAGCCATTTTAGCATCTCAGCTAGCAGAACGGCGCAGTTGAAGGAATTCTGCGAGTTTGTGGAAGTGGAGGAATGCAATCTGCTGCGGCACGTTGTCACGCGATGGTTGTCTCTGCTGCCATCTATTGACAGAATCCTGAAGTGTTGGAGACCCCTGACCAGCCACTTTCAGAGTCTAGGTGAGGAGGAATGCTCCAAGATTTTGTGGAAATGCTTTGGAGAGGATGGCAACGAAGTATCTGAGATGTATTTTCTCTTCCTCAGTCACATTCTGAAAGTGTTTTCAGACTGCATTGAAGCACTCGAGGCCAAATCATTCAGCATAACCTCTGTGTTTAAGGTAATGACTGAACTGAAAGGGAAACTTGAGAGAAGGTTAAAGGACACATTTTTTGGCTTTGCTGTGAACAACAAACTCAAGCAGCTAACCCCTGATCTGGCTAAGAAATGTGAGGCTGATTTTCTTGTTTTCTATGAAAGAGCCAAGAAATACGTGAGTGAAAGGTATGACTTCTCTGAGAACAGCTTTCATAGTAAAGTGTCAAAGCTTGGCCTCACAACTGCTGTGTCCTATGGAGAATACAGTGATGCAGTCCAAGCCTGCAACCTGAAAGACATTGACATGGATGGACTCTATGAGGAATATGGCATGGTGGAAGCTATTCTCAGCTCTTCAGAAATGGAAGGATGCCACAGTGAGGAGCGGTATCTGAAACTGTTTTCCAAAGCAGAAGTCCCACTTGTGAATCTGAGGAAGATCAGCGCCTACATCTTCTCCATCCCATGTAGCAATGCACATACAGAACGTGTGTTCTCAATGATGACCTCAGCATGGAGAAATGAGAGAAATCGTCTGGATGTGGACAGTGTCAAGGCAGAGCTGCAAATTTGTGTCAACTTCACATTTGAGTGCACAGACATGTACCAGAGACTCCTTACAAACAAAAAACTCTTGGAAGCAGCCAGGAAAGGGCAAAAGTATCGTAAATAGACATTCAACTTGTGGTTAGTACACTAGAGTCTTATTGTGTTTTGAGTGTGAAGGATTCAGTGAAGCCAGGATAAAAACTAAAAGATAATCCCAAAGTGTCCTCCTTTTTGGTGTTATGGAAATGGCCACCCTAGAATGGTTAGGTTGCGCGATAGTCTGTAGTGAAGGAGCGCGCTCCCGCTCACGGGAGCCTGCTCGCACTGCGCTCCGCAGCAAACAGCTGTTTGCTTTTCACCCAACAACGACAACCGACTCATGGAACTCTATGTTGTAGCGTTGATAAACGAAACAATTTAACTAAATTGCTTGTCAAAATACCAATACCACAGGACAATTCTTTTAAAGCAATATTTTTAGTGGCCCGAGAGGGCAAGTGGAAAGTACGTTATGCTGGCCCGGGGTGTCTAAATAGTGCTTCCGGGCCAGCGGGCCATTTATAATGTCGAGCCCTGCCGGTTACCGGCCGGCCCACATCGTCCGACCGGCCCACTTCAGTACCGTCCCGATGGGCCGGTACTCCAGCATTGAAGTCTCCGGTTTGAGAACATTTTGGTTTCGCAGTTACGTACAAGGATGACGGACAAAGACAGGTGGACCGAACCAAAGCTGTTTGTCAGCATTGTTCAACTAAAATTGATTACGCGACTGGCAATACATCAAACTTGCACACTCATTTGAAAAGGCATCACCCGAACGTGAATATCACCGGTACCAAAAGAAAAAAGACTGAAGTGCAAACCCAACTCCCGCTAGCATTTAAGCCTCCACCACTAGCAAAAAGTCCAGACCGAGCCAAAGCTATTACAAATGCCAAATATCCTTATGTTGCCATGTTAGCAAAGCGCTACCTGGCTGTATCTGCTACCTCTGTCCCTAGCGAGAGGATGTTCTCCACAGCAGGAGACATTGTTAGTGCCAGCAGATCTGCCATTTCAGCAAGCAATGTGGACAAGTTAATTTTTCTTTAAAAAAACATGAAAATACAATGACAAGCAAGCAAGTCCTAATGTCAAGCTGGCTGCTTAGTTGAGTACTAGTACAGTACAGTTCAAGTACATATTATTTCAGTTCATCGAAATGCTGCACCTTAATGTTTTTATTATTATATTTTGTATTTATTTGAGTGAATATTCACAGTTTAATAATAATTAAAAACCCGAAACAAATATGTTATGTTTTGTGAGTACTAGTAGGCCTACAGTAAAGTTAAAATACAGATTATTTCAGTTCATCGTAATGCTGCACCTTAATGTTTATTTTATTATATTTTGTATTTATTTGAGTGAATACATTATTCACAGTTTAATAATAATTAAAACCCCCCCAAAATAGTCATGTTTTGTGATAATTTTTTCTGCTGTACCGAAAACGTACCGAACCGTGACCTAAAAACCGAGGTACGTACCGAACCAAAATGTTTGTGAACCGTTACAACCCTACTAGGTTTTCTTCACTTCAGTTGCACTCACATACACCTAACTTTTCAGTTTAATGTCTATTTATAGTTGCTTGAAGGCTTATGACAGTATTTCCTGATGGGGTGATACAAAGAAATCCAAAATTCTGTCTGTAAAAACACATGACACTTACATTTCAACAAATTGAAATATAATTTTGAACTTGTTCTGGAAAGATATGCAAATGAACACATAATAAGATCATTGCTAATTTGCATATTTAAAAATAGGTTTGAATAAAACTTGTAATATTTAACAAATACAAAGGGTTTCATTTGTATCCTACTTTTCTTACCTTTCCTTCTTCCTTTTTATTTACCTGTAGTGTCTCCAATGGTATGATGTCTGATTTTGGAAAAATAAATGACCTTGTAAAATGGTGTGAATCTTCTTAGTTTTATATTCAAATTGTAAACACCTGTTGGATGTTGCATCATAATCAATCTCTCTTAACACTGTCCCTACTACTTCAGTCCATAGCGTCCCTCTGATGGGGCAGTTTGTTCCCCCACAACCCCCCTGGCCCGTGCCCACCTTTCTGGAGAAATATCACACAGTTGTGGGTGCTAATCATGTTGAGCGGTTTAGTCTTTCATAAACAAAGCGTAAAAATTAGGCCACACTAACAATCTGGTAATTCAGTAGCGGTCGGCGGAAGTTTCTGCTATTCCATTTCAGGCTGGATTATGGATCTGTGTGCAAAGCCGTTGCCCTCTTAATGATGGCCCTGTGATATTACAGCTGCTCACAATTAGCCAGGACTCCCCCCCGGCCGCCAGAGCTCCCCTACGTAAATAAACGGTGGGACGGGGGAGGCCGGGCACAGTAAGCGCTGAAATAACATGGCTGATTTGGACATCTGGTGTAGTAATAGAAACGTCTCTTACACACTTGACGTAATGAATAGGTTCAGAGTCCTGCTTTAGAAGCAACTCGTATGGATAATGGAGACATGGCGTGCTTCATACATCACTGTTTATTCTTGTGAAGAGGGTGTGGAGGGAAGGGCTATTTCAGGTCAGATAGTGAGAAAAATAGATGCTTTTGTGGATGCTCCCCAAGGAAGCATTAACTGGACAATATAGGAAGAAAAAAAAACACCACATTAACACTAGAACCGCCAACGGGTACATTTTACCCACAGCTGTTTTTTTATTGTATGTCACTTTTTTTCAATAAAATATTAAAGTCTCCCAGTCCGTGACTTTTCCTGAAAGGGTGTTATGTAGCACCCTCTGTTGTTAAAAATGGCCAATATGAAGTCAGATGGAAAAAATCGCCAACAAAATGGCCATTTATAGGCTACCTGTATCCGCCAGCGGGTAATATTTATCTCATAGAAAATGCATCGTAAACATGACGTGTTGCTATAGCAACGCCTTTTGTCTACTGCGGTTCCTTATAGATAGAGAGATAGATAGATTGAGAGAGAGATATATAGATTGATAGATAGATAGATAGATAGATGGATAGAGAGAGAGAGATAGACAGATAAATAGTTATAAATGGATCGATAGATAGTTATAGATAGATAGAGAGATTTGTACCTAAACAAAACACAAGTCTAATGCTACGTTCACACCGGACGCGATGCGACGTTTGGGGGCGGCGCGATTACATGTAAAGTCGTTGCAGATTCACGATCAGACGCAAATTTGCTCCGACTTCGCGCATGAAGCGATGGACGCGGCGCGAATCACGCGATTGAAGGGGGCCGCGTCAAACGCGAGAGTTCAATTTTTTCAACTCAAGCGTCAAATTCACGTGACGCGTTCTCGCGGAAGCCAATCAGAGGTGAGGATCTCAGCCTGCCGTCACTGACGTTCAACCAGAAAAGATCAGCCATTAGCTGTTAGCAGTTAGCACACAGAGATCACAGCTCCTCATATCTGTTCAGAAACTGTACAGAAGTTAAACAAGTACAAACCACAGACTGTCTGTGTCATAGCGAATACAGTCGCTTGTTTATTTATGTCTGTAGGCCGTTGTTATGAGTGTGGAGTGAGCATATACAACGTTAGCTTAGCCTGGTCGACCCAATCTCCATTCAGAAAACAAGCATTTTAAAAGGTTTTTCGCCTGCCGTCTTGTCTGCAGACTTGTCAAAGCATTAATTCATGGTTTTTACTAACCGGTATCAGTATGTTGTTACGTCGGCATAATTTAGAAACGTGTATTACAATTTAATCACGGTAAAATATGTTCATTTTGTCGGGGTTGTAGCTCCCGAGCCAGCGCGTCTTGTTGGAATGATGCGAGTAAACACAGCTGGCAGCCGCGGTGAAACTCGAGCGACTAGAGCGATGCGATAGGAGCTTTTAGAGCGAAGCGAATATTCGCATCGCGTCCGGTGTGAACGTAGCATTATGCTGCGTTCACACCGGATGCGATGCGATGTTTGGGGGCGGCGCGATTACATGTTAAGTCAATGCAGAGACGCGGACAGACGCGACGGCAAGCATGAATCGGTGGACGCAAATTCCGCGGCGCAATTGAGGCGATTGAAGGGGGCCGCGACAAACGCGAGAGTTCAATTTTTTCAACTCAAGCATCATATTCGCGTGACGCGATCTCGCGGTAGCCAATCAGCGTTGAGGATCTCAGCCTGCCGTCACTGACGTTCAACCAGAAAACATCAGCCATTAGCTTTTAGCAG
This sequence comes from Notothenia rossii, assembly GCF_949606895.1. NCBI lineage: Eukaryota > Metazoa > Chordata > Actinopteri > Perciformes > Nototheniidae > Notothenia > Notothenia rossii. The sequence continues at coordinate 29,674,274 of NC_136905.1, forward strand.
TTAGCACACAGAGCTCACAGCTCCTCAGAAACTGGACTCAAGTTAAACAAGTACAAACCACATACTGTCTGTGTCATGGCGAATACAGTCGCTGGTTTATTTATGTCTGTAGGCCGTTGTTGTGAATGTGGACGGAGTATATACAACGTTAGCTTAGCCTGGTCGACCCAAACTTCATTCAGAAAACAAGCATTTTGAAAGGTTTTTCGCCTGCCGTCTTGTCTGCAGACTTGTCAAGCATTAATTCATGGTTTTTTCATGGTTTTCTAACGAAGCGAATATTTGCATTGCGTCTGTTGTGAACGCAGCATAACACCAAGCATTTAAATCAGCAATGGTAGCGATATTTTGTACTTCATGCTATCTGCACAAACGATATCATATTAGAATCTGAGAGTCCACAGATTCTATTGGTATAAGTGTCATCACAGTGCGATCAAAACTCACTGTTCTACATGATAGATAAAAGAAAATTGTACCTTGAAAATCAATTGCGGGTAAATTTGACCCATTGGCGGTTTTAGGTATACAACGACCTCTGGCGGTTCTAGAGTTAAAGAGACACATTTTAAGGAAAAACAAGAAAACAAACAACATCTAAATTGTAATTGAGCAAAATATGTCCAGTTAGATCATGATATATAGGTTGCAATCGTAAAAAAGGCGTCCTGAGCACCGGAGCATACAAATTCAGAAAAAAATCTTGGAGGTGGGCGTATCTGAAGCTTGGGGATTTTTTGCGAGCAACGCAACCAACAACCAATCACATGAATCTCCCACACCCGACATACAAAGCAAAAGCAATGTTAAAACGAAGTAAACTGGATATAAAATCCCCAAACAGGCGAAAACCTACCAGTTTCACCCACTGTCTCTGCCACCTCCCTCCATGCCTGGTTCCTCCGGTTTGTATCCCGGTAAGTAAATAGGGACTGGTCATAAAGAACCGGGTGATTTGCTACCGCAATAACTAATTTCTCCTCCATTTTGTTAGGAATATTGAAAATGAACTGCGGTATGTCACTCCCAGCTTACACGCGGTTTGATTGGCTAGCGCTTGTACTGTCAGATTTGCATAAAAGGGATTTGATTGGCTGATGCTTCCACCTCAGCTTCAAAAGTACATTGCTCAACTTTTGAATCCTGAGATGCCTGGAAATCTCCGCTTTGCTTCCTCACAATGCAGTTCGGCGAAAAGTGAGGCAAAGTGACGTCACCCCATTCAAAGTGAAAGGGCAGAAGCGTTGGAAGATGTTTTTAACACTGATGTGTGGACTGGCCATTAGAATGTATCTTGGATATTCAGAGCAGCTCAGTCTCCTAGGCCCAGGAGTTCAAAACTTTTAATCTCAATCAGATCCTATCCGATTTTGAAATCCCATTTTTTGTGATCCAGGATCAGACAAATCGGCCAGATTTTGTCCCTGGAGTTCAAAGCAATTCAGGATAGGATCAGCCTGTCCAGATTATGATTTTTCAAGATGACTAGATCCTGAATATCAGTGCTTTAATCCTACCGATCGCCATCTAGTGGACATGAAAAATAATACAAGGAAGACAAGAGACCACATTGCAGAGACATCTATAATGTTTAATTATATTTTTTTATTTGAAAGGTGATCTAAATTACATTTGTGATTGAAAATCTTTGCTGTGATACTTTTATGAGCATAAAAATGTATGTCATCAACATTTGGTTGAAAACAAAATAGAACACCACAAACGTGAGCAAAAATGGAAAAAATAAAATGTATTTCCCATGAAGGCTAAACATTTTTGTATTATTTCAGTTAACAAACTTTGCCATCTTATTTAAATTGAAACATATTTTTAAATAAATTGTACAGTACATTTTGCTCTGGTAATCTACTGGAAATCCACCCCTTTGGTGGGATCAGGATGATCCAGTTTTTTGGGATCAAACTGATCCCAATCCAGTTTTGTCGGTTTGAACTACCCATTTTGAAGATTTGATCCAGATTAAAGCTTGGATTGGATTTCCTGATCTGATCGGATATGAAAGTGATCCTAATCCTGTTTTTTGGTTTTGAACTCCCCAAAATCCAAATCTGATCTGATCAGATAGGGTTTCATAGTTTTGAACTCCTGGGCCCTGATGACAGAGTATAATCTTGTTACTCCATCTGAGAATGCGAAGCACCAGAGCGCCATTTGAACGACATTTTATTATTTTGTTGCCATGCTAATAAATAAAATGTTTAGCTAGCTAACTAGCTCTGCTAACGTTAGCTTTAGCCTACCCTTTCTTATTTATCTTTATAGACATATTGTTACAGTCTACAGCAGAGGTCACCAACCTTTTTGTCACCGAGGGCTACTTCAAGGGTACTGAGTAATACGAAGGGCTACTTGTTTGATACAAACTTCCTGAATAACATAATTGCACGGTTCACCTTTAATGATAATATTATTATTAATAATAATCAGAATACATATTAAAGGACTGTCTGATATGTTAATGTTAATGATTCCTCACAATAATTATTAACAATGATTTACCATTGCTATAGCAACCCCATTCTTTTGTTATGAAAATGTATCTATATTTATACACATTCTCGCGAGATCTATCAGGGGTCGTTGTAATGCTGCGTTCACACCGGACGCGACTTCGCTCTAATCGCTCGAGTTTCACCGCTGCTGCCAGCTGTGTTTACTCGCATCATTCAAACAAGACGCGCTGGCTCGGGAGCTACAACTACAACAAAATGAACATATTTTACCGTGATTAAATTGTAATACACGTTTCTAAATGATGCCGAAGTAACAACATACTGATACCGCTTAGTAAAAACCATGAATTAATGCTTGACAAGTCTGCAGACAAGACGGCAGGCGAAAAACCTTTTTAAATGCTTGTTTTCTGAATGGAGATTGGTTCGACCAGGCTAAGCTAACGTTGTATATGCTCATTCCACACTCATAATAACGGCCTACAGACATAAATAAACCAGCGACTGTATTCGCCATGACACAGACAGTCTGTGGTTTGTAACTTTTGTCCAGTTTCTGAAAAGAGATGAGGAGCTGTGACCTCTGTTTGCTAACTGCTGATGTTTTCTGGTTGAACGTCAGTGGCAGGCTGAGATCCTCACTGCTGTGTGTGTGTGTGTGTGTGTGTGTGTGTGTGTGTGTGTGTGTGTGTGTGTGTGTGTGTGTGTGTGTGTGTGTGTGTGTGTGTGTGTGTGTGTGTGTGTGTGTGTGTGTGTGTGTGTGTGTGTGTGTTTGCGGTGATGAGGCCCATGATCGTAGCTGCTCATGCTAGCTTGTCTCAGCTAAAGGTGGAACGGAGATTTGGTGCGTGGAGTTCAACTCTGAACCTATCTGGGGTCAGAGTTCAATTTCACGCACCAAATCTCCATTTCACTTACATATGTACATACAAAATGTGTGCTTTTAAAATGTTATATTCAATATTGTCATTTTAAAAATAAAAATGTATTCATTAATTTTTTTAGACGGAGCTCCATGGTGACTTGTGCTATTTTTAGAACATGCACGCGGGCAACCAATTTCCCTTAGTGCCCGCGGGCACCGCGTTGGCTACCCCTGGTCTACAGGCTATCATGTCTGATCATAATCATCTCTGAGATTATCATCCTCACTGATAAGCAAGTGGCAGGTGGAAAGTTTTTCTTTCAAGCATTCATACATTAATTTATGTAGAAATAGAATAGGCTACTCTGTTTCTTAGAACAACAACGGTCTCATTTAAGTGTAGAGTATTAGATTGGATAAATGAACGCACCCTTAGTTGTAATTGCCTGAAAAATCTAGTAGATTGACCTTTACTTTAATCATGAAAAAAGCACACATTAGAGCATATAAAGCTGAATACTGATAGATCCGGGTGTATTAACTTTTGGAAGATGAGTTTTGTTTTCAAAACAACATTAAAGGGGTACTTAAGCAATTTCCCTTTCATAAAGCAGGGCAGCACTTGCAAAATAAAGATTAAAAGAGAGATGTGAGAACATAAGTGGAATAAAGCCTGAGATATCCAGACTTTAATACACAGTATTTGTGAAATTTAAAAAACACATTTCCAATAATGCATCAGCTCTAATGACTTGACGATAAGATCATGTCATTTCAAGATTCAGCCCCCTATGTTCATTAGTTTTAATTTAGTGTATGATATATTGGTAATTTCTTACATCATCAATGTTCCCAAGTAGGTGAAAAAAGCAAAATAAATTGCAAAAAACTGCAAATTACCCGCAAGGTCACCATTGCTGATAACCTTGCTTGCATAGTAACATTTTTTAAATAATCCAGTGTAACCACTAAAAGAAAGTATTCAGCTAATTTAAAAAAGCTATAAATTGGTTTAAATCTTGTTAAATATTTAAATGAACCCTTCCATGTACTTTACACAGCAAAAACTGCTAATTTAATCTAATTCAAAAACATGACTACAAGGCTTTGGTTACCACCATGGATTACAGTTGGACACTTCATGTCATCAGGGTCATTTTCTCCAACTACAGAAGATAATATACTGTACAGCTGTTTTCCCCAAGCTGAACATTATCTTTTGTGACAAGAAAACCGAGCTAGAATGTTAGTTATTGTCCGTGCATTGCCAGAATAACTGCAAAGTCTTAGGTTTACAAAACAATCTGAACAGCCTCACCAGACAGAAAGCTCTCAAGTTCTCTGATTCAGCATCGAAGTGGATTTGTAATCTAATGATCTACTGGTGTTCATTAGGTCTGATAAGTGCTCTTCTGCATCATAATGGCTGTATAATGGCAGAGGAGTATACATCCATTCTGCAGGACCAAGAGCACCCTTGGGTGCAACCAACGTTTCACCATGATGTGCCCATTTTGCTAGATGATAATACCCTTATTATATACTCTGGCTTAGACAGCAAAAAGTATTCAGAAGTGCTATTTTTACAGATTTTAGCAAATGTGCTGCATTAGTATTGGGGTATAACTTTGCTTCTGGAGAGTTTTATACCTATTACCTAGAAGGTTTTCAATGTATGTTTTTTACTATCAGGATCCGTCTGATTCTGATGTTGATTTAGTTTAATCAGCAATTAAATGTCCTTTATATGCATAATATTAACGTATAAATGCAGTATATAATATGAAAGTTATTCAAAATGAAGTACATAGAAGATAATCTAATTTGTAACCTTGTTAAAACTCATAGTATTCATAATTAATATTACATGTATTTAAATACATCTAAAATTGTAAAACTGAGGGTCAAAAGGTATATAGCACTGCATGTCCAGCTTTACTAAGACTTTACTAAATGATAGTAAAAATTAAGATAAAAAATGTATAAGAAGTGTTTAAAATATGTTGTCCACATCGTTTAACACACATTCTTCCAAGACTGTGATATACAGGTTATTGTCCATCCTTCCTGTTTATTTTTTTTCATATTCTGACTGGAGTCTGAGCAGTTAGCCAGAGTCTCTCTCCTTCAGACCAGTGGTCGGTAATCAATCTGCCGTGAAGTGAGTTTCGTAACCTTGACTTTCAAGATAAAGTTGCCCCTATCTGTTGTAAAGGTCAGGGGCAAATGTTAATTAACCAAGAGGGAAATGAACTAATGGGGCTTTTTTCGAGTGGCATTTAATGAGACACCTAATCCCGTGGAAAGAACAGTCACAGTATCACATTTTTTATTAGGTGTAAAGTTACGTTTTGTGGCAATGGAGACATGCAGTTTTGGTGTTTACTTGGGTTCTGTTTTACTGAAGAAATAAATGGTTGACAATTTTTTATATCTTGATCTTAAGTGCCTCCTACTGTGAGGGCAAAAAGGCAAAACTAGAAAATATCACTTTGTAATGTTCTACAACTCACCCTCAGTATTGAACTCATTTAATATATCAAATCAATGCACATTTTTTGTGCAAAAAAGTGAAACTTTCTAAAAAGAATTCCTTTATTTTTATAAGTGGGGTTTGAAAGCAACAATTAAACTCTCAAAAGTTAAAACATTTTGATTGCATTTTCAGAAATTCAGATGTGATAGGAAGAGGAAGCTTCCGGGGAGCTCAAGGAACCCACACACACTCCACACAGAAAGCAAATCCACGTCCTGTTATCTTCGACTTCAGTATAATATCAGCAACAGTTAATGTCCCTTACACTGACTTACACCCCATTGACTTCAAACAGCCATTGCCACTTTGTGTGCTTTTGATCACGTATCTGCCCGAGTGGCCGTGACTGTCGCTGCTGTGCTTTGCATATGCGATTGTGTATGCAAGCGTTTATCCTCATCATAGAGTTTACACACTGTGTGCACAGGTTTTGAGAGCTAACGTGGCATTCGGGGTCCTCAACAGAGCGTGTTAGATGCAAAGGGTAGTGGCAATTTTACAACAACCGGTGCGATCTGCATCACGCTGCTGCAAACAAATCACCTGTAGCTTCTTTTGAAAATGAGGCTTTCTTTTTTTGTGATTTTTACCCGGCAACAAGAGGAGCAGCTGTACACGCATGACGTCTCTTGTTGCCATCTGGTCCACATTGGGGACTGCCACTGTCATCTGCTGATAATTACTGTCACCTGCACATTGCACAGTGCGATAAACACTTGGCGTTACCAGTGGCGAGCCGCGGCACCACAGCGCTTGTTTAGGCCGCTTTAGAGCTGGTGGGAGAAAGCTGCCGGCAAACAGAGAGGAGAAAGAGTCTCACTTCAATACACAAGAAAGGAGTAAAATGTGGCTTTTCAAAAATCTCCACCAGCACCAGGTGAAAAGATTGTACTTAGATTTGACCAGACCAACCATATCAAACAGTATTCATTGCCACATCCCCTGTTTGTCATTACGGCCATGATTTTCAGGTCAAGGCAGAGAAGGTTTCCCAATTGCATGTTTATACATCTAAATCACTGACCTTTGCATGCACAGGAAATCCATCTGTGCTGATACATGTATACAGTATCTCAATGATAAATACTTCCCTTCAAATATTTATAATAGGATCAGGAAACCACAAGAACATAATAGTTTAAATTAGGCCCATCAAAACCAAGTGGCTTGTTAGACAACGTCCAATTTTTTGAAGTTCAGGGTACTCTTTTCACACGCTGTGGTGGGTAGGAAAAGAAAGAAAAAGGAAAGGAAAAAGAAAAAACCTCAGGAGTCAAGGGTTGCAATCATAATGATTTAATGATGGGCTTATCCTAGTTGCAGTACAGTGTAAATCGTACCAGCCAGAGAATATAGCTTTGTCCCCTCGGGTGGTTTATCCTCCGGTGCTTCAGTCTCTAAATCTGCCGGTGACACTGACAATTATTTGACCCTTGTGAGGAAGTTGAACACTCAACCGCTAAAAACACAAAGGTTCAGAAGTTTGGAGGCAAAGCAATTATGTTTTATGTTTTAAATACATGTGCAGACTTCCTTTAGGTCACAAAAAAAGACACTGTGTTTAAAGGCGTCCTTTTTTTTGTCAAACGCGGACCTAGGTTTTCTGTTGTGCTTTACGAAACATGTATTTGTTTGTTTAAACATCGTGGTTTGGCAAAGTAATTTGGCTGTGATGTACATGGTCCTATTTTGTTTGATCAACAAGTTTGCATTTTAGGCAATGGTTGATTTATTTTATTTCGAATGAATGCATTATCCATAGATTTACGTCTATTTGTCAATTTTTGGAAGAATACCAAACAAAAATGTTTATTAAAGTCAAAAGGGTTTTAGAATCTTCTCACTTTTTTGTAGCAGATAGATAGCTGTTCATATTTTTCAATTTCACAAAAAAGAATAAAACACCTTTTTGACCTATGTGTTTCCACTTTATCAACAAAACTACTTGATCTTGGTTGTATGGTACCGCAAATGAGCCTTCACAAATCTTTTAGGTTATTCAGAAAATTATTTTTTATTCAGTGAACCAGCCTTCCAATTTTGGCATTGAATCCCATTAAATGTAACTTTTGGTTTATTTTATTTCACATCTGCTGCATTTCCGGGTAAATTTGTTTTTGTTCATATAAAGGATGGGAGCAAGCTAACGCTATCCATCTCTATTTTATTGTACCAGTTGTGAAGACAGCACATAACAAGACTTAGTTAAAAATGTGTTTCAATCAAGACTGTTTAAATCATAGTGTGATTAACTCTTATATTAATATCTTAATATTGATCAATCACAGCGTGCTTCGGTTGCATAAAGGTCCCTGTGAAAAGCAGTAGAGGCTTAACACATCTTGGCCCAGGTTGCCGTTATCCGGATATTTGCTGGCTTCACAGGAACCGCAAAAAATATTGGCCATTGACCCTAGAATCTAAATCCTCAAACCAAACATCTATTAGGGTTAGGGTAAGGAATATGGACATGGTCACTCAGAAACCAAACGTTCACACCCATGTAGAAGTTCACACTCCATTGTAAAACTATTATGGCGGTTAAAATATTTTTACAAAAAAATCCTCTTTGAAGTTATTGAAATGTAAACCCAAAGAGTGCACACATCATTATCCACAGAAGGGATAATGATTTTGCAGCAAGAATATATATTTGTTTTGCTTGGTCCTAATGTTGCAACATTTTATCATATTAAATACAGCTTCAAAAGTGTGATAAACTCTTACATGACAAGTTAAACAAATCCCAAATCAGCAATCATTGCATGTCAATCCGCCCTCTCTTACAAAATGATAATGCCTTTTTCCTTGACAACTGAAGAGTTGGGAGAAAATGTCCCTGATCGGAGTTGCTAAACTGTCCCCAGTGGCTTGAGAGCAGCTGATAATTGTGAGCGGGATAGATGTGTATATCAAATAGTTTACAAAATGAAGCCAGCTGTGTTTCCCTTGCATACTGTGGCTTCCTGACACGCACCATTAAACCTTATTAGCTACTTCCTTTAACTGAGATCCTCCTCACCCCATCTTCCACCCCTCATATTAACGTTTTTCTGTTCCTCCAAGTGGAAATTATTTGCTTTATTGTAGAGTGTCAACCCCTCACTGTAGTTTTCTGACTCAATGTAATTGGCACTTTGGAATATAATCATGGATGAGGGCTGTGTGATTGTGGTCTTTTATGCACAAATTTCAGCAGATTGTTGATCACATTGTTCTGTCTTCGCCCCCTTCGGTCTCTCTGTGTACACGACTCATCTCTGATCCCTCTGTCTGTCTGGGTACCTTCTCCCAAAGGTCCTCTCTACGCCGCGCCGCTCACAAGCCATTAGCTTTGAAATGACTCATAAAGAATCAATTGAAAATGATCACAATAGGACGTGAATATCAGAGGGGACGCTGCGTGGCTCATGAACAGATGTCGGCAAACTCGCTGCATGTCAGACACATTATTGCTTGAAAAGACATTACCAGCGCAGCCAAATGGGAGAGATAACTGCAGCGATGTTTAGATATGACAATCATTTCTTGGAATGTGAATGAAGAAAAAAAGCAAGCTGGAGTCAATCCATGTAAATGGTGTGTTTGGTAAAGCATGTAGAGGGACACGATAACAGACAAGTCAGAAAATCATAAATCAGTACCATAGAAGTAAACCCGGCAAATCACCCGATGTTTTCTGGATTACAGTTTTGAAGCAATACATTTGCCGTTTGGGTTGTAATTTTCTTGGTTTTGGCCGCACCATCTTGTTTTTTTTGGAAGAAGCTACAAAAGAGGGTGGAGCTAAGAAAAACGAAACCCTGAACAAGACATTGCCTGAACAAGGCAAGGAAAAGTTTAATAATAATTTTCATGAACTGAAAACACAATAGGTGCGTATAGTTCAGAAATCTCGTGTTCACATCAAAAAAGTCCAGAACAAAAATTAGTTCATGAGAACCTTTTTATCCCTTTTTCCATCCCTGCTAGAGAGCAGGGACTTTCGTGGGAGAAAAAGGTTCCTATTTCTGATTGGCTGGGCGGAATGCAAACAACGCCACGTAAAACTCCCAAAAAGTTTTGTGAAGCCACCATTTTATTATCCTCGCATTAGCATTATTAGCATTAGCATTAGCCCAGCGCACAAACGCAGAGAGACTAACTTATGTCAACACAAAATAAAACATGGGAGCGGTGGAGATGAGGAGGTGTCGGCGTTCTGGCCGTTTACTCGGAAGGCTTCAGTAGAAGCTGCTGGGAGTCCCAGCAGCTTCTACTGAAGCCAGTCCCTAACTCCGGGGACTTCCGGCCGGGAACTTTGGGTGGCCGTATACACCGTGAAGCTGTTTGCGGCCTGCCAGTAAACCCAAAGCAGAAGAAGAAGAAGAAGTGACGTCAGTGGCTTCATTTGCCTAATCCTCCCCCAGGGACTTATTCCGGTGTGAACGCGATCTGTACTTAGTTCATGAGAAATAAAGAGTTCTCATGAACTAAGTTCTGATGAACCTTTGTGGGAAAAGTACTGTGGTGTGAAAGCGCCTTATGTGAGAGGATAATAGTTATACATTGAAAAACACTAAAAACACCCAGACTTGAAAATATGTGTAAGATACGCCCTAAAGCTTTTGCTATTCTCCTGCCGATTCTACTTTAAAAAGTTGGACATTTTTAAAAAGAACCATCATACTTTATTTAATCAGGTTAGTGATTTTGGCAGAAACTTGTCTAGAAAATGTTTACTGGATAACTAATGAAGTGCGAGGTGTAATTTTTTCATGGACTTCTATACAATCTGACTTCATTTTGCCCCCTGTTGGCCATTCAAAAGATTGCATGTTTAAGTCACTTCTACATTCACTTTTTTCCCTTTTCAGACCTGAGGTTGCCCCATGTTCAGGACATGAAGAAAAGTAGAGGGCTTCATTTTTGCAGAAGGTTACCATATGATGCTCAGTTTTTCCTAAACTACGCTATAAGGATGTATTGCGAGGGGATGAGGGTGTTGCTTTTACCCGGATATGTTGAAGTAATTACCTCCTGTACCTGGGTGGTCTCACTGAAAATAGAGTACTTGATAAATGCATGTGTATGCGTGTGCGTGTAGATTAGGTGCTGGTCTTTTTACAATTGATAGCTTCCTATGTGGACAGATATAGTAACAGCAAAACAGTTGTCTTATAATATAAAATTAGAGCATTTAACCCCTGCAGCGCTGCAACTGGATTGATGGAAGTCTCTTACAATGGGGCCCCTATTCAGGGCAGGAAGTTATGCTGATGATTGAGAGAACCATGGATGAAAAGTGACAACACCACAAGTGATTACTTATTGTGACAGTGTTGGGTTTAACTTCCCTGTAACATGGTTTAAGCATAATGAAGTGATTTGATTTATGTTATTATTGTTGAAATAATGAGCATGATATTAGTTGCCTTGTTGGATTAATCTGTGGGCAACATTATGTTCAGCATTAGCCCAGGTCAGAGGGAATACACATATCGTTATTTGTTTGAACAAATTAAGAGTGTGTTGCATGGACATGTTTTATGCATGTAGCAGCTTCAAATATCATTTTGAATGCCACTTTTTGTTGGACATATCGGTCATATTGTCATATCTCAGAGTATGTGACAGGATTAAATAAGGAATCGATGACTACAAACTCTGCATGACATAAAAAAAGCTTTGTCTCTACTATAGATTAATCAGAAGCAGGTACCACAACATCAATACTTTTTTGGAAAAAATGCTTTTGATTAATCTATTCTTTTTGAAAAAAAAAGTTTCCTTTAAGTCAAATGCAAAATAGTTGTTTCTTTTTTGATGTCTGCAATCTTTGCAAAGGTTTTGCAATTGTACATTGTAAAATATGTATTAAAGCAGGTAGATTTGAATACACTTTGGTATCTTTTCTAGCTATTTTCAGGAAGGTATACTTCTATGAGTTGCAAAGCCAGAAAGACTCAGTTTAAGTCAAATAGACACTTTAAACACTTTTGAAAAACACTATTAAACATATCACATTTGTTCCCTTCATTATTTTGTATAATTTAACTTTTCACTTTTCACTTTTTATTTTTTTTTAATGTGTTTCATTGAGTGAGATCCTTGTGAATCACAGGGAAGAAAACTTGAGGAATCTGACTGAAGCACATGACAATGTATTCATTTAAATATCACTGTATGAAAAAATGCACAAGAAGGGGCTTCTTTTTATTTTAATGTAATTACTTCACAAAGAAAGTAAAGGTAAATTGAACGTTGTTCATATATATATATATAGGAGACCAATTTTATATAAACATGTAATACAAAATTAACCTTTATCTACATGCTGTGGGATGCATCTCTCTGCTTAACATTTGGCAGCCAGATTAATGTGTAACTTGACGATATTGAGGGCTAGAAACAAATATTCCTTTTTATTTTTCTCTTAGAAGACCCCCACGTGTCCTTGAAGCTTTGTGAAGTGTGATTTGTAAATGAGATAGGCGAGTATTACAGACCCTTGGTATTTCTCTTGGCGCCCTGCGATCAATTAAAGAGCGACAATAATAAATGTATACATTTAGAGGGATTTTTCGCTGCGGTGACAAATGATTTTACCCTTGAGCTATTGACATTGTCTGGGAATAAGCCGTGTCCGTCCCTGTTGTGTATTCTGTCTGAGGGTCCCTTCCTCTGCTCGGGGAGTCTGAAGACATGGCAGACACATATTCATCATTAACATGAGAGCGTGGATGCACATCGGAAGCACAATTTCCCATGCATGCAAGTACCTTCCGCCTAATGGGTGGAAAGTCTCTGCCTTGTTGTACATCTCTGGGCTCGCAGGTCAAACTAAAAGTTAGATTTAATCATTGCTCTTACTTATAATGGGATTTGCAAATAAATATTTGTGTGGCTGTGTTGCTCGTTGATACCATCTTCAGATGGAGGTAATTGGATCCCCTGTAGTCAACTGAATGATGATTGTGCGCTCTCTTATTAAGTGGGATGACAAAACTGAAGTCTCTTTGTTGTACTGGTGACATTTTCCTTTGCTCGTTAATTTCGCAACTCTCTTTTCAAAATATTTGTTCCATTTTTCTCTCTCCATGGCGAGCGGATTTACTCCGTCTCACCCACTTTTCATACTTCTTTTTTTTGTTTCCCCGACATGAAAATTGGAAAATATATCTTCTAATCCCCTTTTGATTTTATTCATGGCTTTGATATGTTACCTAGTTCATATGATTGATTGGTTGAGGGGGTGATGGAATCGTAGTAATAGAAGTCATTAAGCTGGTGGGGATCTAATATTACCAATCTGCTAGCTCCTGAAAGATCCATCAATAGGTGAGATATTTTCTCGTGGAGAGGGGGGCCAAACACGTTTAACATATTTCAATAACGTAATTTTCATGTGGGGCAGGTCAGGCTCTGAGTACAAAGGGCAATAGCGCTGGAGTGTGTGAGTTGAATCGGTGCGTATGCTAAGCAAATCAATAAAACATTAAAGGCAGCATGCAGAGAGCAGCCCATTTGGTACCTGTCTGCCAAGGGCAATGGTCTAGCCACTCAGAAAAGAGAGAAGGATTGGAGTTGCTGGGCTTGAGGAATGCTCTGGCACTAATATAATTGGAAGGTAGTTGCCTTATGACTGCAAATTGGGTTTTTGCGCTTCATCAATAGGCGTTTTGACAAGCAGCGTCCATCACGGCGCATCTCACTCTTGCCACGCCGCGCGGAGAAAGAAGTGTCTCAATAATTACATTAAATCGCTCCGTCCCACCCACCCCCAGCAACCCCTTCCTTATTGTTGGACAAGAAAAGCAATATGGTATAATTAGGTTTGATTGGGATGGTGGTGGGAAAGGAAGGGGGGTTGGGAGATACGTTTCCGGTTAGAATTGCAGATGAACGAAGTTTCCATAGCGACGTGCATCTGTGTCCAGTAGTGCGTAAAGCATAAAGCAAGGCACGTGGGCACGTAGGACAACACACAACATCTGTTGACTGAGAGCAAGCCAGGCGTATTGACACCAACCCGCTGGGAGAGATGAACTGATGGTGTCTAAATGCAGATGTGCACCAGTTAGAGATGACCTGCTGCTGGACAGGTTATGTACATGTTCACCGTTTACCTGTGACATGTTGGGTAGAAATATGGAAGTGTTTGTTGGGTATAACCTTTTCCTTTGCAGGCTAATGAGCTGAGGGCTGGTTGTAATGATAAAGGTTTATAAAATACCTATTTGTTGGTTTTATTAAGCAACATTTTTGACAAGCTTGGTTCCAGACACTATAAGTGTTTATGTTTAAATGTAAAGGGTAGTTTAAGCAGACTTTTCAAATTACCCAACACAAATGCAAATGAGGCACATTCCCTTCAAATGGTTTGGAGCGTATACATTTGGCTATATCTTAGTTTGGTCAGAAGTTGGTGCTAATTACAACGCATCAGTAAAAAGAGGAGTTGTAAAGGCTGTGATCCTCAAAAAGCAACAAGTTGCCTTCAACATGTAACCCATCTCTCTACGAGAGGAAAATGCAGAGAGGCCTTCAGGAATTTGTTTCAACTGGGAAGTTAAATGTATTCTTTAATGTCAGCTGGCCGTGTTTATTGCAGTCCAGAGACAAAGTACTTTTAATTTGTTTTGCTATATGAGAAATAATATGAAAAACGTCAGACCTGGTGAAAAATGTGATATTTTAGGGGTCTCTTTTAGTCTTTTAGTTAGGATTATAGTCAGTAAATCTAGGTGAAACCTCAGTCATTATTTCTACCTTACATTATCATGAAAGACACGTTAACAAACAAACAACAAATAAGTCATTAGTAATCTTTCATTCTGTGTCTTTTTAGCTTGTACGGTATTTTTTTAAGGTGTATTCCCAGTATTTCCATGAAGAGGGTAGAGAATACGATTTTAAAGCTTAACCACATGTATAACATGCCACAGGCCATAAGACTGATAAAAACTTGAACTTTGAAACAACATCCATAACATTAATCTGGCTGCTACTTATACATTATTTATCTAATATATCATATTCCAATAACTTGTATATAAACTCTTATTGCACTATTTACATTTTTTTTCTTTTTGTATTTACTATTTACTTGCACTATTTTTTTCTGTTGTTCTGTTTTATTGTGTTGCACTGTTGGAGGAGCCTGTGACCTAAGATGTTCATCATCATAACTACACTGTAGCACATATGACTAATAAAAGCCTTGAACCTTGAACCTTGAAATAACAGTAAGAACATCTAAAACATATCTCAGAGAAACAAAAAATACTTGTTTACAGACCAATCAAAGTGTGAATTATTTTTGTATACAATTTTAAAGATGCCACCAGTTCCTTCAGCCTCAGTAGACCAGAATGCAATGCAGCTATTACTGTACATTATATCCGGACTCGGTTGTTGACAGGAAAAACTGTCGCTCCACTATCATCATCATTATTGCTCTCATGCAACCCACAGCTGAGCGCAACACGTTAACACAGCAGGCTGAGAAAAAGTGGGTCCATCATAGTCAATGATAATACACTGAGATGTTACCCCTGCACTGGGCAGAGAGACTGACAGCTGTGAAAGAAAATCAGAGGAATAACAGACCAGTCTAATTAATATAATCCTCCAAACAACACCTGATTTCATGGACTGTTTTAGGAACAGTTTTGCTTAACGGACTGTTGTTATTCTTGTTTTTCAGACTATTGAAAAGAAAACATAAAAATAAAGGTTTTAATATTATACACTGCATATAGCATCAGTTGATTTCTCTAAATTGACCAAAAAAAATTATGATAGTATTGCTTCATTTGCATAATTAAATATACCATTTTAGAATATTTCAATTTGGAATGTTTTAAAATTATACATATTAGTATAATGTATAGTTTTTGACCTGTTCAACAACTGTCTTTATTTTTTACTTCTATAGATTACTACTTATTTAAACTATGTTTTTTTAATTTCCTCAAACTCTCTGCACTTCAGTAATACTTTAATAGAAATACATTTCCAATTTCATTCCTATCCATATTCCAAAGGTTTTCATTGAGTGTTTTTTTCATTTATCATAGCCTTTACATTTTGATAAAGAGATAATTATGTTTCATGGCATTTGACAGTTTTCTCAGATTGATCAAGCAATACAAATACAAAATTCCCTCTGTAGGTCTCTGTACAAACCTGTGACTCAAATGTTTGCACAACATGAAACAAGAATGTCTAAGCTAGCTGTATCCAATGTTGGGAAATGTATCCAAATGAGCAAATCTTTAGCAAGATCATTCCTTATTTGCATACAAAAGCATACATTTCAGACATGTTAGGGTTAAGTCAAACAATAAAGATCTTAATGAGAGGTTGATAAATATTTAAATGGTGGCATAATTTAACTGTAGTGTCTGTGAACATAATGTTCACGTAGAAACATAACAGGAGAGAGATCAGTTCTTAAGTTGTGTGGGAATTGGAGGACAGGGAATTGTATTAGCAAGTGGGAGTATTCCAACTAACAGTCCAGAGGGGGGCTGAACATTTCAAGGTACTGTTTCTAGAAAGACATGAGGATAGATTGGCCTCCAAAAACACGGTTTCTTCTGGCTGCATTTGTCACTTAAAGTTTCAAGATTCTGGAACAAACATTACATTACATTTAATTTGGCTGGTGCTTTTATCCAAAGCAACTTACAATAAGTGCAAAAACCATAGAGATTCAAACTCCGAACAACAAACCAGTCAATCCTTACTTTAATTCCATTATCCACATATTGTCTGGAGTGCTATGAACCCCTCGTCTTTGTGTCTGCTCCTTATAAACACAGAGAAGGACAAATAAAACAACAGGAAGCGTATGACAGAACAGATCTGTTTGTAGTACGGTTTGATGTGTCATCACATTCGCTTTATGGATGTTTCTGCTCTTGTTTTTGTTTTGAAATTATGTAAACCCTTTTTGGGAGAGATGTACACAGATGAGTGGATGTTTGGATTGCTGCTTGTTTAGTCATCGTGTGTCTGTTATTGCAGTTATAATGACGGGCAATAATTGCAAATATCATTTGCATGATGGGGAAACACAAATAGATGCTAGTGTGGGACAATTGAGTGTGATATTGTGCTTTTGAATCATTGAACCCATTACAGATTAGACCTGATTTGTTTAAAAGAAACGTGAAAAACGACCTCTTTCCTTTCCTCGTGAAGCATTGCCACTGCTCAGGTTTCATAAAACCTACTTCGGTTGCTATGTGCGATTTTTCTTCGCAGGAGTCCCCTGAAAAAGTAAAAACAATTATCCTGCTATTTTAGAGGCATGTTTCTTTAAAATTGGACAGTCTGGGGATCTGTAATAAACCTAAGTGCAGGAATGAAGAAAAAGCTCCTTTTAAAGGCATCCACCTTGGGGAGCATGCCACTGGAAATCCTCAGGCTCTTTTTAATACATCAAAGCAGCAAATTAATCCTGAATACAACACATGTACAGGCAGGTAAATGAAGACAAAGCCACAGTGGACCGAGGCTACATGCCTCTTATTACAGGCCGTTGATAAACTCCACCTCGAGCCTTACAAATGGCTTATTGGGAGGTGTGGGAGAAACGTATTCTTAATAAGCCTGTCACTTTACAAGGGAAGTGTAAGCAAGAGAAAAATGAGGTTAAGAACACAAAGACAGTCTTTGCACATAGGCCTACCAATCTTCTAGAAGTCATCCAGTTAGTCATTGTGTATCATACAAAAACATGGACAGGGTAGTTTAAACAAGACGAGATGAAGAAGGCATCACACGTGTAATTGGCTCCAATTATTTGACGCTTAGCTTTCTAAATAATACAGATATAAATCCTCATTATTTGTCTCCCTTCTCACTGTGACTAAGCTCTTGCTCGTTGTCATGACAGAGATAGGCGGACCATGTAGTGGAAGATTATGGTTATGGAGCGATGACTCAGCTGTCGTGAAGCTGTAGGACGTCAGAATTGTCATCCGGCGCTTAATTGCAGTTATTATTCATTTTTAATTGTCGCATGACGGGGATCAGTGGTTGGTACTCTAATAAGAGGTGTACAACCCGCATTTATTGCTACAACAAACAAAGGAAATATGTTGGAATAAACATGTGTGCGTGAACCTTTTTTGCGATGAATATTCAAAGGCTACAGCGCCTGCACCTGGAAGAATCATTTTAAAGCTATTAGGCATGAAACTTAAAAAAAATAGTATGACAAATATGTTTATACTATATTTGGGACCAGTAACATGTTTCTCTAATGTTTGTGACAGTTGACAAGCGTGAACCAACTCTTTTAACTATCTTCTAAACCATTTTTTGTATTGGTGCCAAAACATTTTTCAATCACACCATACAGCAAATGTTCAACCCTAACCCTACATGAAGGTTTTATGAAACCTTAAGTAGAAAAAGTCTTACAATAATGGGGCGCACAAATAGATACTAAAAAACAAGGTGATTTTACAGTAAAATACCGAATTGTCTCTGAATCTGTCAGACCTGACCCAACTGAACACAACAGTAAAACTTAAGACCCCAACAAAGAAAAACACATGTTGTTGTCTAGAATAGCATAACAATGTCTTCATTGTTTGTAGCCAGCAAGGTTTGTACGTATTATCACAACATGTCCTCTATGTTCGCACAATGCACTGGACTTCCCAAAATCATTCCAGAATGTTGCTGTATTTAATCAATTACTGGTTGCAAAAATAATGAAGCACATTTGCTATATATTCTCTTTTCCCTCCAGTTAGGATATTTACCGAATAGAGCTACCCATTATGTTGAAGACTGACCCCAAATAGTCCTCTCTCTATTTATGACGAGATTGGCATGAGAACAGTTTGGGTTGACAACTGTGTCCTCATCAAAGAGAATGTTCGAATCAGCCAACAATCTATGTTTGAAAAGTGTATAGAAAACAATTATTTTCATCCACATTCTGGCAGATTATTATTATTATTACAACTCAAATGTAGTTACATCAAGACTAAATGATCAATGGGCAAAGTGGAATTGTGTACTGATACAAGGCTTACATTTAATATTTGCACTTAGTTTAATAGGAGTTAGGGTTAGGGTTACCTATGTAGTATTCCAGGCTGTAGTCTTGTATCATTATTGGCACAGCTGTGCAACTGAGGCAACACATTTATTCCCCGCTGGGCTCCAGGACAGTATAATCCCCAAGAGATGACTTCCTTCTGATAGGCAGTTCGGAAAGCTTCCTGTCACTTAGTGCGGTTTGACGGCATCATCACAGCTGCCATTGATCCGTTTGCTTGACTCTGCATTATTAAGATGACAACCGTGTGCGTCCCAACTGTAATGCATGTCTCGGATCCATTATAACCCGATTAGATTCCCCCTCTCCTGGAAGTGCTGCCAGAGAGCATAATCTTTAATGGAATTTGCGTGAAATTAAATTATACGAGCATCAATAAACATAACATAATTCAGAAGAGTAAATAGGCTTAATTTATTGGATGGGCAGGCGTAATGGCACCGGTGTGTATGGAATGAAGACGTCAGGGAGACAGGTTTGGAACAGCGGGGTAAGAAGGGGTTGACAAATACATCATCGTTGTGTGTGTGTGCGTTTGTGACACTTTAAGTGAGAAAGATAAATGTTAACGATGAGGCATAGCAGGGTCTTCACTGCTCTTATTATTCTGTATTCACTATTTTGCGTGTGCGTGTGCGTGTGCGTGTGCGTCCAATATTCCGAGGCAGGAATTTAAAACAGCAGGAAACTGGCAGACTCTTCATCCACATGAGTGGGTAAAGAAAGTTCAACCTTTTATTAGAGAGGACTGTAATTTAATGGGCAGGGTGCACACATGGGCCGAGGAAGAGATGAAGACAGAAGGGGGGAGGGAGGGAGGGATAGAGAGAAAGAGCAAGATGAAAATTAGATTGAGAGACGAATGAAAGAAATAGCAAGAGAGCAACAGAGAAAAAAGAAAATGGGCAGAAATGGGTGGGGAAAAAAAGTTGAAAAGGCTGGGGTGAAAACATATTGAGAGATAGGGTGAGAAAAAGTGTGAGTGTGTAGGGGGGAGGAGGGGGCTTTCAGAGGATGATTTGATGAAGTGGCTCCGCAGCTGTAACAGTCAAGTGTTTGATTGCCCGGGCGGGAATTGCGTGAGGTTGTCATTTTGCGCCCTTAACCTTTTTTTCGCGGGTGCTTTTCTTTTTTTGGGGTGGGAGGTTAATAATCAAAAATGAGCTGCTTCACTAGAGCAGATAAATAGTGTCAAACACAGCTGGGACATAGAGGGGTTGACTGGCCACCACAGAGCTAAATTGATGGTTGTAACAGCAGAGGAGAAGAGGGGAAAACAAGGCCCCCTCACTCTACTGTATGACATGAATAGACTTCTAGGTGTCACCTTTTTTTTCCTTCTTCTTCTTCTACTTCTTCTTCTTCTTCTTCTTCTTCTTCTTTTCTGCTCTGTCGTTTTGTGACGGATTGCAGTCAGAAGCCAGGAGGCGCGGATGTAAAGTCTAAACTTCTGAACCCGACACGGCACCTTTACAACTGCCTTTCAATTCCCAATCTGAGAGGTTGACATTTTTATTCATTCTTTTTTTTGTTCCCTTTCAGTCAGGTTGTGTGTTAAAGAAATGTTGACTCTGCGTGAGGGATTATGTCACAGCCACACATAGACACACACCTACACACAATAAGGCGGAAGCTGTTGAAGACATATGTCATTGTCACGTTTTTTTTCTCTCCTCCTCCCAGAAGGCCTGACTGTTTTTGAAAGATATACTGTTCACAAAAGCCTCTTCTTCTTTATCCCATACATCTGTTTGTGTGGTGGATAAAAGGAGATGGACTGAGCTGGAAAGAAAAAAGGAACTCAGTTTACTTTATCATCTTTCACCCTACACCTCCACTCCCCCCCATACCCCTCGCTCCGACACCAGATTTGTGGCCATAATCGTGGATAACTTACAGTATAATCTTGTTTGTTCCTTTCTTAAATGGAGCGATAACATCTCTCCGGATCATGAGTGAAAGGACAGCAAGAGGAAAAAGGGAGGAGGAGGAGGGGTTGGGAATGGAGCAACGGGGGAGGTGGGAAAGGATAGAGAGGCTGTTGCACTTCTTTTCTTTATGTGTAAATCCTATAGTGCTGGCGTTTATGACCAGCTGCCCGACTGCTTCCACTCCACAATTTACAAACCCCCTCTCACACACACACACACACACACACACACACACACACACACACACACACACACACACACACACACACACACACACACACACACACACACACACACACACACACACACACACACACACACACACACACACACACACACACACACACACGCACACACACACACACACACACTCACTAACACACACACACACACACACACACACACACACACACACACACACACACACACACACACACACACTCACTAACACACACACACACACACACACACACACACACACACACACACACACACACACACACACACACACACACACACACACACACACACACACACACACACACACACACACACACACACACACACAGACACACACGTACTGAACACGCAACGTAGGCACAGTGTTATCTGGAGAACGGACACTAATAAATATCTGCAATATAAGAGGTCAGCAAAGGTCGATCGGTGAGGATGATCCCCTGTCATCATTTGTTAGGACCAGCATCCAATAGCTGTTTTGGGGATAGTCAATGTTGTGTGAGTGTGTTTGGTTTGCGGAGGAAGTGGGGGGGGGGGGGGGGGGTAAATGTGAACAGTTCATTATTAGGTGAAGTGAAATGGGCTTTTGTTTAGATCAGTCACAGCCGTAAGAGCTCCCAGTGACACGGGCAGATAAACTGGGTAAAAAAATCCTTACTGGGAGCATCGCATTTGTGATGATTGGTGATGTTTATCTTATTAAATACAGTGGAAATCAATCGTTGAGGGTGAACCCCGTAAACTCACTTTAGTCTGACTTTTGGCTTGTGTGCTTTAGGGGAAAAGGTTGCATGTGTGCAAAAAAAGAGGTGCTTAAAACCGTTATTTATTTGGTTAATAGATACCTTACGATGATCACTGACTAGAGTTCAGGGATTATCCAAAGGCTGTATATATAAAGGGATTATCCTGAGAGTTATGTCAATGTTTATCCTTATTCTGGTCTTTCAGTTCACTCAAGTAATTAAAGTATGAAAGCTAAAACAGTAGTGCGCTGATAAATCATTGTTAAAAAATATTACAAATTGTGTTAATTTAAGCCATATTTATATCATTTCAGACAGCTTCTCAAGCTAGAAATACATTTGATCACCTGAAAAATGCTTTCTCATTATGCTGATATCACAAAAAAGTATATCAAAATATATAAAGCTGTTTATATTGATAGTCAATATTGTATCAAATGGAGTAAAATAAGAATTTCTTTACCCGTTAACTCAGCCAACATTTTAGCATATACTTTATTAAATTATGTTTACATTATTTAACATTCTTATTTATTAAAAAAACATTCAGTAACTGCTCATGCATGGATTGTGTGTTATAAACCATTAATGAATGTTAATGTTCTTCTTATAAAGGCATGATAATGACATTTAAGTAAAATGTAACCATAGTGGTTCACATCACAATCACTGACCGATACAGACACATTCAAATCATCTTGAGATTTTTTTTTGTCATTTAAATTATGACAACCTTCTCCCTGGCTGTGGTTTCACCGATATCAAATGCTTTACACTTTATCATTAATTATTTTAAATATGGAAAGAAACAGCATTATAATGCATTTATTTTGACTCCTCTGCAAAAGCAATGTAAGGCCTGACTAAAGTGCCTATGTTGTTGAGAGGTGAGGCACAGGGGCATAAACAACAGCTCAGGGCCTAGAGGACAGCTCTGAGATGCAGATCCCTCATCAGGAGGGATATAGAAATGTACGCCTTGTTAATTATTTAAAAGGCTGCGCAGGCGCAGGAGCTTTACCGATAACGCCGATCAGAGATGAGGGCTTGTTTGCTCACGGTTGAGGAAAACCTTGATAAAGAAGACCCGAGTCTCAGCTTTGTAACCGCTTGACTTTTAGACCTTCCCTGTGTTCAGGGTGTGTCTGATGGATGGGCCTGCATTTCTCCTGCTTTAGAATCACCCTCCATAAACACACCCATGTCTTCAATACACTCCCCTCTCCAAGCCTAGACAGGTGATACAAGTGTATATTTATTTATTTCCTTTAATACTCTTCTTTATCTCCTCCGTTGTAAGTAGGCCTGTGAGATTGATCAATATTTAATTTTCTCGGAGAAGGCGTGGGGAGGAATCACAGTGACACTCAGGAAGTCTTCCCCCAGCATTCTCCCATCCTCTCCCTTCCTCATCTCTTGTCTCATTCAATTCCTCTATCAATCCCCCCGACATCTTCTCATTCACACCATCTTCCTGTTACTCTGTTAACCGTTGTTTCCCCATGCTGTACAAAGAAGGGTCCGCTAGCTTGGATCGTCACCGTGACAGAAAAACAGGGCTTAGGTTAACCTCTAATGTAATGAAGGATCATAAAGGGAGTTGCTGTGCCCTCTCGCAGGAAGACGTTGCCCTGAACAGGGCCCTTTGGTGACCTTTGATCCCATATGGTCATTGCCCTGTGCTTGGATGTGCCCTTTAATGACTGAGCAGTCTAATCAATGGATCATTTTTCACTTTGAAGACTGGGAGGTCTAGCTTTTTATCATAAGCAGAGGAGAAGAGATCAACGATAAAAGAAAATAGGTTGTTGAATGTTGTCTTTTTTTCTGTTTCCATCTGTAACTGGTGGCAATCTTAGAAGACGCTGACCCGTTGCAAAACGTTGAATTTGCATCGGGGAAGATAAAGGATGAGCAGTGACAGAGCAAAATCACTGCATTGCTTCGGTTTTAAAATGAGAAATTGGAGTCCATCGGGTCCTGCCAATAAAGCCTTGAGACAACTGCTTAGTCAGGTTCAACTAATCATGTGTTTTTGTCGATGTATTTGAAACGAATTGTCGTCGGTGACATGATCCATTATTATCTTGACCCTTGAGCCTTGTTTAATTAACCCATACATTTGATTTAATTCTGGCAAAACTAAACATTGTTCCTCCTTTTTTTTGGAAGGACAGATTTTGGAAAGTATCTCTTGTTTATGTTAAATGGCTTTGAATCGAAGCAGCAAACACGTGTTGCGAAAAATAAGGGTATTTTTTTTCCCTTCTTGATGCCATTTTACAGAAGAATGTTAAATGGATCTCTGTGATTAAAGACATTCTCACAGTCGGTCCAAATACCAAGCATCCCTGTTTTGCTCCTTATATATTATCTTTACAGTAGATGATCATGAAAGAAAGCTGATAGTTGTGACTGCAGGCCATCGCTGCTCTCGTCAGATAGAGGGCAGTGCCATCTTGGCTCTCATTATGCCCCCCCCCTAAATTCCCTTTGCCTCTCTTGGTAATCGCCACCATAAGGATGAAGGAATTTCTCAGCACATGCCGGTGGTTTCTGTCTCGTTTCAACCTCTGCTTCCCATTGCGCGGTGAGGAATTTAAATTTTCATACACGGCAAGGAGAAATTACTGCAAAGTTGTTCCTGTCTCAGAATTCCTGGCTCGCTTTGAAATATCCCCTTTAAGGACTTTGAAATCGGGTGATAAAATGTTATCAGGAGGGCAACAATCAGGTTTGGGGTGGGGGCATTCTTTTATAGGTCTCTCACTCTCTGTGAAGTGGCAGCAGCCAGTTTTAGCTCTGTCTATCTGTGATCCACATAGCTGACTAATAGTGTTTTGCAGCATGTGATCTCGGGGGGCTTCGGGCCAGGTGTTGGTGTTAATGCTTGAGCCCTCACAACACCTGTTAGGGCAGCTTCAGTATTCATGCAGACTCTGGTTAACCAACCGGAATTACTCGGAAGCAATATTGCCAATTGAACAAATATTTTGTAAAAAAAGCTAGGATTAGTACTACTAGGGTTGGGGTTAGGGTTAGTATTTAGTACAATGAAAACATACTGGAAAGTCATCTCTATAAACCAACATTAGCATGTGAATGAAGTGTCTGTAAGCAGCCAGACAAGATTTTGGTATGGTTCTGGTCTTAGTCAGAATTACATGTGTTGACCAATAATGTTTGAGAGCTTTTGTTAGCAAAACATGAAAAACACACTGAAAAATCCCTTGATATTTCAGGTTACACCGGAACCCAATATATTGGCTTTGCCCACAGAGGCTAAATTGTAGTTAGACCGATTTTTCCAAAATGAAGGTTTTCTGCTACAGAGAGGCCACACTTTGATCCTTTATAAATACCTTATACGAAAGCTAACAGCCTTCATTCTTGTATAGAGATAGCTCAAATGACATTGCATGACCTAAATCTGTATCATGAAGACAATAAAGCTATCTTAATAGAAAAATATCCAGTTTAGAAAAGCATGGTCGGATTATCAACAATGAAAAATAAGGCATTGGTTAATACTTTAATACTAATGGGTTAATTATGTGCACGACAAAGAGAGATTTGTTCTTTTACAAATGTGTTCTTTCAAGCATTTAATATAGCAACCAGTCCTGTTTTAGATCATATAAAGTGGCGGTTGTCTCATGGTCACAGGTTATCATTTGTCTTATTGATTGTTTTCGAGAATTGTTAAGTAGGCGGTCTTATCTATTATGAACTTGTCAGAGGGCAAACATCAGGGGGAGAAAAAAAGGGAGACAAAAAGAAGAGGGATGCATGGGAAATTTGGCATTTTAGCATTATAGTTGCAAGATAAAGACCACGATGGACATAAGTCACAAATGTTTGTTTAGTGCACTACCGTACAGTCCTTTCTAAATAAACGTCCAACGTCAGTTAACTTAGCATTAAGGTAACCTTACACAACAAAACCACTTGGTTGGGTTAGGTATCAGAAGTACAGCTGCCCAAAAAAGTGACCATTGTTACATAAAATAAGAATGTTTGTTAAGTCACTAAAGTAAGTCCTTGTTGCCTTTACAAAGAGTGATCTCCTTTATGAAATGCCATTGTTTGTATGACCCATCCACCCCCTCTACAGTACTTAGATTTCTTAAATGGCCTTAGCTCGTTTTGTTTTCTGTATTTGAGTGGTTGAAACCAGGTTGAAACTTTGTCAAATTGTTTTTGAAATTGCCCTTAATTCTGGGGAAACATCTGGAGAAAGAGGAAGGGTCAGGAGTGACGGAAAAGGAAATAAATTGGACACAGGATGGAACATAAGGGACTTACAACAAAACACATGAGGAAAGGTGAATTCCCCTGTTGGAAAAAGGTTTATTAAATCATATTCAATGCTCCACTACTTGCCCTTTGCCTCTCCTCTCAAACATCATTATGTGACCCTGCAGAAACCACACACTGCTTTTACAAGATGTTATGACCTCTTAAACAGTGGCACTTTAAAGAATTTCTCTCCTGCTCACTGGTCCACAGAGGCCAAGTTCTTGCCAGGGATTATCAAAGTTAACAGGATTTTAATGGGCCCGGGGAGACTGGTAAAGACCCAACAAGGGCCAGGTAGTGCCGTTCTCCTGCTACCCCTCTTGCTCCCTAATGCAGTCAGGCTGCACATCCAAGCACCGGCTAAATAATAAACAGATGGCCACTACCAAATATAGCCCGCCCCAGTTCAAACTACAAAGGGACCCCAAAATGAAATGATGGGGTATTAAAGGGGAGATACAATTTGCAGGTCAAAATGTAATGGTAACCCTTCACTGTGCAAATTGAAAATTAACCTTTGGTGGCAGAGAATTATTCACAGCTGATGTTGTACATGCACCGCGGGCGTTTTGCCCGTGGCAGAAAGAAAGCTAGGGGGAAAAGTGGGGAAATTGGTGATGATGAAAGCGGATCATATGTATGACTCTGGTTGTTCTCTCATGTGTCTCCCCTATTCACAACCAATTGCAGCAAAGAAAATCAGGAGGAACGATGAAAAGAGCAACGTATGTAGTTCCCAGAGTTCTCGCATAATATTTCCACTGCATATCACTTTTTTAGAAAGTCTGTTAATTGAACCTGTTGATCATAAATCAGACCTTTCCGTGTGGCTCGAAGCTACATTTCCAAATGTTTGCAAAACAGAATGCCACTCGAATTATGGAATCCAAAACCAAATGAGTCAAGGTCCAATGAATTTTTCCCCTGGATTATTGCAATAATACAAATATGCTGGCCTCTTTTTCTCGAAGCATTAATCCATGCTCTAAACCCCCTCTGCAAGAAGCGGCTTATGATGCTAACCTTGTCATATTCAGCTGCTGTCAGCGAAAAGGCCGCTGTGCCGGGCCAAGCTGGTAAAGTGGCCTATTCATTATCCTAATCTCATTAGTTAAGATCTGTTAAGTAGAGACCGGTTTTAATGCATGCTTTTCCCTTTTAATTATTGACCATAAATACATTGGAGTGCATTAGGGTCCTTGGGCGAAGAGTAGAGCGGCTCCTAATAGATTAGGGGACAAGCACATTATCTAAATGTATATATCTAACTAATCATGCATCAGCCGCAGCCATGTGAGCATTGCGACATCAATCGCAGTTTGACACTTGACCCCAGCTGTGGCCCCTCAGTCACATAAAGGTCTGGAGGGAAACTGACGTCATGATTGCAGTAAGGCTCAAGAACGCAGCCCCTTGCTTTCTCTCACTTAATGATTAAGACCGTATTGTTATTTCTAAACGCGCGCAGATTATTTCTAAATTGCTCCACGGTTAATCATGTTACAGATGAAATCACTTGGGGATTAGAATACATGAATAAGCACTGTACTGTGCTGTATGTCTGAACACCGGTGATCTCATGTTGAGTGGATTCAGGAGAGAAAACGAAGGAGGGGTTTGGGGGTGGAGGTCTATCTTTCTTGTCTCTCCTTTCCCCTGCTTCTCTTCTTTTTGTCACTTTTGCTTTGCATCTGTCTTAGCATCTACCCCCCTTTCTCTCACACACACACACACGCACGCACGCACGCACACACACACATGCCACAGGGGCTCTTTTGCAGTTGTGAGAGGCTATTGTGTAAAACAAGAGCGAGAGCATGCTCCTTCGAAGTATCATCCAAGCTGAGGATCATCCTGTGTGTGAAGAATGTGTGTGTCTGTCTGTTTCAGGTTTCAATGCTTATGTCAAATGGCTATTTGTTCTCCTTTTCTTTGATTATTATGTTTTTATTTTATACTGTATGTGTGTCCAGTGCAATAGAAATACGCCGTACGTTATTATGCTATATTGTTTCTAAAAATACAAATAAAGATAAGCCTGATGCACATTCATAAACAACCTTTTGTTGTTATTGATTCTTCTTTTTATTGATTGAATAATAAGAAAAGTCATTTATAGAGAGAAAAAGGGTCCCTTTAAACTTAAGCCTTTTCCTTTATGCTCTACATTCCCCACAATGTTGGAGGTTAGCTCACTGTAATTCTTTATCACACAATCAAAATATGAGTGCTGTCCTCGGCTAAAGACACCTCACTCGACTTACAGTCACTCATTGAGTTGATTTGGAATTGCCCAAAGCTCTACTTTAAATCTATTGTTTACCAACAATGTATTTCTTGGAGTAAGTCATTCAGCACGTAAAAAACATAGAACAATTACTTATCAACCCGAGATATCTTTGAATCCAAAACAACCAATAAGTTGACGTATTGCCTAAGAAATGATGGCCTAAAGAAATATGTAATGACTCATACATGATGTTATACATTGAATAACAAAGGAGAGTATTTCAGATTGTACTTGTGAATGCAGCATCAGGCATAGAGCAGCTGTTGAGTCCACAGCACCATCCACCCCTCACTCCATGTCCAGTAAAACGTGCAGAATAAGGACTATTGTCTCGTCCAGCAGTTATCCGTAACAGCATACAGTGTGTTTGTGTGTGAAATAAGAGCCTCAGTGTTACTCAGCCTTAATGTCTCTATGGCTATAGTATAGCAAAGTCACCAGTCGCAGTATGGTTAAGCACTTGTGTAATTAAATGTAAGCAATGTGGCTTCTATTCATCCTTGTTTTACAATAAGTGTCCCCTATCTGTTTTGTATTATGAACACTTTGCCATATATTGTGAATTTATGTACAAATTATTGCCGTGCTTCGAAGCACTTCTATGTACGGTGGCCGACAGGTACAAACACGCTACAACCGCCAAAACATTTCCATTCGGAGAAACGCATTGCAGCTCCAGGAATCAAGCAATCACATTGTGAAAATTAGTCGTACATCTTAAGGTAACTTTCCAACAAAAATTGACAGTTGGCCACATTTGAAATCCCCAAGCGGCAACAAACGCTCCGGTCTCAGCTGTGTGCTTCACTTTAAAGTGTCCCCTCGGTTACCGTTGTGTTGAGAACATCTTGCAAAAAGATTTATTTGCAGCGTTTTCAGTTTACAACGTTCCGTTAATGCCGTGCTTTTAGTGAAACGTGCGCATATTTCGTCAAGTTGGTGAATTTTTTTCTAAATGCTAAGCATGTGTTGTCAAGTTGGTGAAGATGTTACTTCATTTTCATGTGTTTTGGCACATTTATGTTTTGATATTTGAATAGTTTTTGAAACTGCAGTGCATCTCGCCTGATGGAAAGGTTATTGGATGCGGGATGTCACCGACTGCTAAAAATCTGAAATACCACGTGAGGCAAACAACATTGTAATGCTTCTGCATTCTCCCTAAATAACACACCTGTGTACGTTTAATAAGCTGCTAAAAGGCTTATGAGTTTTCATCATCATTGTGCATGAAGATCCATGGTTGAAATTACACCCCCTTGCATGCAAAAATGCCGTAATTACTGTCTTCTTTTTCTGATGCTAAATACAGGTGATCGATTTGCAAGGTTTCCCCCTTTAATACATTTAATGACTGTATGTATGACAACATGCGTGTGTGTACAATATAGAACTTCATTCCCCTGTCACATCGTTATCAGGCTGCTCCATACATTACTGGTCTAATTCAACTGAGGCAATTATTGCTTTTATGGATGGATGTGTGAGCAGGTCATAACTTTCATATTGTATCGGCCATATTAGCGCGTCAATAACAGCCGTGGGCAGGTTGATTTAATTACACCAGTAGCCTGATTAGACTGCTTTCCCTGGAGTAAGTACAGACTATATGTCATAATCATAACAATGGGGCAAAGTATGAAAATGTCAAAGTAATATCCCTTTGTGGTTTGTCACTGCTAATCATTCTAGTGAGTTATTGTGCGCTGCTGTGTATTCATGCTG
The DNA here is from genome assembly GCF_949606895.1 of Notothenia rossii. Taxonomy (NCBI): domain Eukaryota; kingdom Metazoa; phylum Chordata; class Actinopteri; order Perciformes; family Nototheniidae; genus Notothenia; species Notothenia rossii. The sequence continues at coordinate 29,704,446 of NC_136905.1, forward strand.
CGCCTAAGGGGTTGGTTTTATTGGGTTTTGCAAAGAGAATGAAAAATACAGGTTTTATCTGAATGCTGAAATAAAAAAACACTTTTTTTCTATTAAAAATGAAGCTGTGTTATGTGACATGCTTAAACGACCCCCTTGGGCACATATATTCATATCATCTGAAAGCATGCTTCGAAAAAGAACAAATTAAATAATTTTCTTTGTAATGTTCCAAGGCTTAATGAAGTATCTCAATCAAAGCAACCTTGACATTTATTCACCTTCTTAAAAATAAATAAATGAATATGAGGTTAATATTTGTGTTTTAAATGAAGGGGAATACACCCTGAACCGAGCTCTGTTCAAAACAATTAATTTGGGAATGTTATTGTAGACATCATTTACATATAAATGTGTTTTGCGTTCAAATAAAGAAACAATACAAACAGTGATAAATGACACCCTCAAGACTAACATTTACAATTAAAATGTTAAACCTGCTGATTATATTCAAGAACAATTTCTTCTTGACCTTTCCGTCATTCAGTATTTTTGGGCATTAATAGATATTTGAGAAAATGTTTTCTCTCATGGTTCACTTATCATCATATGTTACACGCCTTTTGGTACTAGGGACATTTATTTTATGCTAGTTTATTCTTCTACTTTGCTACATTGTATAGAAAAAATTGTGTTCTATTCACTTCATTACATATATTTAATTGCTGTACAGTAGATAGAACTTACTTTTCATTTGTATAATCAGTATATGGTCAGCTAGTGAAGTTATGATTTAATATTGTAAATGAAAGGCTCTGCAGGTGTTCTCAGTCACCTACACTTGCTCACTTTGGAGCCATGCAACGCTCTGCTGGGAATTAGGTGAGGTCATCAGGCACTAATACGAATAATAAATCGACCTGCAACTTACAGGAGTGCACCTGAAGTCGCAGGTTTGTATCTTGCCTAAAGCAATCACTTGTATGCATAAGATTTAGGATTCAGGGTCTCCACAATGTTACAATGCCATTTTGCATGATGAGTAGTTTTACCTAAGATAGTTATTTTGCTTACTGCTATACTTTTACACAAGTAGGACTTTGAATGCAGGGTTTTTAACTTGTAATAATGTTTTTTGCAAGTGTGTGCATGCTTGTGTGAGTGGAGAAGCAACTGTTTTTTAGTTTCTATCCTTGTACTTGCACTCATTGCACAGAACAGATATGAAATATGGAAGACAATTTGGGAAGAAAAATGAAAGGATAACTGAGACAAAAATATATTTTTAATATGTCTAGAAATGTAATATGTTTTGAATGAAGTGACTAAGGCCAGTTAACATATATTATTAATATATATATATATATATATATATATATATATATATATATATATATATAATATTATTCTTAGCCATTATTCTTAGCCATTTCTCTTTATTCCACATGTGTGTCTTATGTAAGAATTAAAACAAGTAAAGCCGTAATTACAATATTTTTAGTACTAACCTTTCTATAAATAAAGGGTTTATTTAAAAGAAAAAAATATTTATTCCTTTTTTAAATGAATACTTGATGAATGAACACCTGTTAAGAATTTATAAAATAAATAATTTTGTTTTGATTAATTATTTAATCAACCTCGTGCTAGCTCGATTGACATTTCCTGGATTGAACACCATTTATCTTTTTATATAATAATAAAAAGAGTTGTACCATCAAGATCCCATTCTTGCTTTCAGAGGCAAATATGTCATGCCTAATCCACATGGTGGCAGCAAAGTAATGGACATCTGAATTAGCATGTGTTCCCTCTGTGTCCCTGTGTGTGTATGTGTGTGTATGCACATGTGTAAACCATCACATGTTTGACAGCGCTGATCTGACCCATGCTAATGACTGCTGCCGAGGTGGCTGACACAGAGTGACACGGAGACAAGAAAAAGACCCTCTTCTCTCCAACGCCTCCATTTCTGAGCCTTTAAATATCCCCGGGTAGCGTGATGCATGTTTATTAGTCATGTATCAGACAAGCAGCTGAAGGACACGGATGCTCATTACCACTTAGTGTTTGCTTCAGAAGAGACCAATCTGTGCACAAACACGTCTGGCACTCGAATAGAAATTATATATATATATATATATATATAACTGAATGCGAAAGGCAGGAAAAAATGCTCATGATCGTGCAGTATAATAGCTAAACTGTTCACAATGTTCCCATGAGAGCTTTGACGTATAGTAATGTCCCTGTCCTTTCTTTTACCTGCCTTTCCAGGTATTTTCTCAGTAGGTTAGGTTACCTTACATCTGCATACATGTCTATATTGAGATATCTGATATTTCTGTCTTAGTGCAGTGTGACACACACACACACACAGTCAGGCCTCGGAGGCGGACCTGCTCCCTCTCTCGCCTTCCATGCATGACATCACCATGTCTGCTTTTAATTAAAAGACATTCGGGAAATATGAGAAAAACATTTGAATTTCAATCACTATTACATTTCCCTTATTTCACACAGGCTGCATCAGAGGAATGTGCCACACTGCTGCATATCCAATGATGGGACCGGTCAGTGAGCATTAGACCTGGAAGGAGGGCAAAGAGGAAAGGGCTGTACAATGGGCAGGGATGGAAACAAAAGGATTTATATTTTACTCAAGTACATGTTTTACTAGACAAGTAAAAATCATGCATCCTTCCAAAGTATAAAAACAAGGGTTGTCAACATACCAACGTTGACGTCCTTAACAAACCTTAACATGTAAAAAAAAAAAAAAACATAAATTATTCACATTACTAAGTTTGCCCCCAACTTCCTCCGTAATTCCAGTGCAGATTGTTACCATGATTTGCATGAAATTTCTCTTACCAGTTTGCCGTGCATTTCTTTATTACAACCCCACACAGAGCTCATTTTAATTATGTGTTATACCCCTGGTATCTTAACCCATTATAGTTCACCACAATCTATTAGTTGACTTAATATTTTTTTGTTTATCATAAGAACAAAGTCAAAGTAGAAAAAGAGTAAAACTGACAATATTTGCATGCAAAATGTAGTGAAGTAAAAATATAAAATATTGAGTAAATGTTCTTAGTTACTTTCCAACACTCATGCAGGGAAATAAAGAAGTGCAGTGCTGTTGTCTTGTATGAGATACTTTCTAGATAAGAGGGTTTAGTGTGCAATGATGGAGACCTTTTCAATACATGCCACTTGGATCCACTACGATGATCCAGCAGAGGTCAATGTAAAACAGAAGCAGGAAGAAGTTGTAGAAAATAAAACAACACAATATAAGGTTTCCTTTGGCAACAAATCTAGGTGATGCAAACTACATCCACATTTTAGTATAACTGAGTGACAGTTAACAATAACTGTGTTGTCCACCAGGGTGGAAGGATCTCAAGACTGGTAGTAGGCCCTTTCTCTTCTATATATGCATACATTTTTTCAACCAAACCACATGAAAGTCATCTTTGATTTCCTTAAACCTTATTAAAAAGAAGATCACAAAGAGAAAAAGATGGTAAAGCTACTCCATTCAGGGCTACACCAAACATGTATTATTACTATTAAATTGTAATTATGTATTTAGTTATTCCAATGTCCTCCTCCTTGCATATATCAGTGTATATAGACACCCTTACACACGACACTGTTGTACCTGCACACAAAAACAATACAAATTATGTGCCATATATAAATCATGTCCTGTATTATTGTCTGTCATTTCTGTGACACTGTTGTCTTTTTATTTGTCCCCTGTCTGTATAATCACATTAAGACAAATAAAATATACACACTGACGTTATCGTTGTAGTATTTATTCACGTACACATGCTCTTAAAACAATGTCCTATATGTATATGATGTCTTGTACTTTTTGTTATTTTGCAAACACAAAGATTCTTATATAGTGTAAATGCATTGGAAAGTGTTTTTTATGTTTTTGCTTTTTTTTTTACCTATTTATTTAATGTACAAATCAGTATAAAGCAAGATCAGGTTATACATAAGCAACCCAGGAGGTGGCAGCAACAACACATGGAGGAGCTTTACCTTACTTAAAGAAAATAAAGGCTCTGCAGATACAAACAACCTGTCACTGACGATACTCCGTAGATAATGAAAAGAAACATTAAGTCGATCAAACTACCTGAGGACTGACAGTTTTAATAAATCTCGCTTATCAAGCTCTGTTATTGCCGTTCAGGGCCACACAATCTGTGACAGCACCTCTAAATTATTAATTTTTCATAATACTCAATGATGGTAGGACTGTGATGGCTGATGTATGAAACTCAACCTTTTAACTTTTAATCTGATTATAGACTCTCAAACGTTCAATATCCTGAAACAGTCTGATCCCCGATAGTGATGAAGTGTATAACCTTTTAAGTGATATACACCATTCTGGCATTTTGTCAGATTCATATAGCCAGAACAGTTCTCCATTAAAGATTCTGTCTTTTAAAAGATTACGATTTATTTTTATTTGTTTTTCGGCAGTCATTTTGTTTTCTGAAATGTGATTGAGCAACGGAATGATTCCTGATGTTGTGTATAGGCCTACATGTCTAAATGTTATGTAACAGTGTATTTCTCAGATCCATACGTTGCTTCATAATTTGTGTGAATCAGAGCCCCAACCACGACTGCAATCTGAAAACCTGATGGTATGCTTCTTGAGGACTGACGTTTGCTTGCATACAAATAAAGAAATAGTGTAACTATGCAATAACTACTACTACCTTAAAGTTCAATGTATTACATGCAGTGGCGATGCCAGAGATTTTCTCTAGTGGGTGCTGTGGGGTAGCTTGACGTTTCATAGGTGCTCAAAGATTAAGGGTTTCCCATTAATGCACCAGCGCTACAGTTGAATGTTCTACTGCAACACTCCCCACGCACACACAGTGTACCCGCGACTGTTACAATGAAGGCTCGGTAATCAGCTCACAGCATATAGGTGTAAGCAGTAAGTGCTATATATTTTACAAGTGGGGAGCGGACCTCACCTCCTCTAGGAGGGTCCTCACCTCCTCTAGTGGGGTCCGGGAAGATTTATTTTTTAATATTGAAGTTAAAGGCATCAATCTGGTGCACTTTGAGAGCAAAATGAAGAGATCTATGGGTACATCTCTCAACATACATATGAAACAGAACTGTAAACAGATTTTCTATTTCTTTATAGATATTTTACAAATCACTCCCCTTTTAAAACAAACCGTTTGAGACCCACTGAGATAACTAGACTAAAGTTAACTATCTAAACACTGAGAGTCCTTTACTTCACCTGAGCTGAGGTTATCTGAGACTCTCAGTCTGACAGGAGAGAGTTCTCCCTCCACCTTGTTGTTGAAAAAGCTCCTTATATCCGTTAGCTTGGCTAGCTAGCACCAGATACTAACCACAACGATCTCCGGTAGATAACCACCGATGCGCGAGCTCTCTCTCTAGCTCGCTTGCGCACGCACACAAAATGGCTCGTACCACACACACACAGAGCAGAGCTTGAATGAAACACAGAGACCCAGAAGTAAGCTACTTGTACTCACGAGGCCTATTATGTGCAGAATATTTCTCGCTTTCAGTTGGTTTTGATTGAGTGTCCACACATGGACGTTTAAGGACTAAAAAACGATCCATTTGTCACTTTGCTGTTAGCAAATAATTTGGGGCTCCAGCTAACAGGAAGTCACTCAAGTGTCACAAAGTAATTTAGCCTATGGGTAGGTCAAAAATCTAATGGGTGCTGGCCATTGGCCTAATCATATCACCTGTGTTGGCTTTATGTTTTTGGTCAAACATTTGTTTGTTTCACATTTGCATTGATGTAATCAATAATTTTTCTGATTTAATTCAATAAAAATAATAATAATAATTTTCGGAAAAAAACCACATATTTATTGGGGGTGCTTAGGGGGTGCTTTGGCAATCCTGGGGGGGGCTTCAGCACCCCCTAGCTCCCCCCTGGCGCTGCCCCTGATTACATGATACAGTGATTTAGAGAGGTTTTAAGAGGAAAACCATTGTATGGACTGATAAAGAACTGCATATGACAGAGATGCAGTCATCAACATCGGAGAAAGAAGCATGAGTTTGAATAAAGTAGTGCAGAGTTTGACACGATCACCGTGCACCGCATCTTCCGACCACCGATACAGGGATTCTAGAAAAAATGCCACTGAGGGTTGTGCTAAGGGTGGAAGCTTAGCTAACCCAGCTGGGCCTTAGGCTGTTACACGACCCAGCCTACTGTCCGAGGTCAGGACAAGAAGATGGATAAAATTACTCAGGCTAACCCAGACACCACATTTCCAGTACACTGCGACAGATGAACTTCCTTGATGGCAATTGGCAAAGTTGTATGAATCTGTTGGCTAGAGCTTGATTTTAACGTACATTCATTTATTTCTAAAAGTCAGACTAAAAGTCAGACTGAAATGGTGAAATGGTAAAATGGTTTGCCTACACTACAGTGTTGTGCCCAAGAGGAACTCCCTGTTCAGCAGGGCCGGCCCTCGGCATAGGCAGGATAGGCGAATGCTAAGGGCGCATCAACCTATAGGGGGCGCCAAAAATTGGGGAGAAAAAAAAGGTTAGAAATAAAAAGAAAATATATTTTTTAAATTTCATAACAACAAAATTTCCCTATTTTGGATCAACAAAGTACATCTTATTATCTTATACTAACAGAACTACGCCTTTATTGCGTACAGCGCCCATAAACTATGGCACCCCCCCCCGTCCCCAAAATCAAGTTGAACTGCCCCAGCCCCAGTAAAAACCAGAGGTTTATGTGAAATTGTTCTTTTTTTTAAATTATGGTTTTAGTGTGCAATTATAGGTTTTAATTTTGTATTTGTGTTAATTTAAAATAAATCAAACTCCCAAAAAACGTATACAGCTTCTGTGTGCTTTTATCAGTGTTGTGCTAGTTACTGAAAAGCAGTAACTAGTTACCATTACTAGTTACTTCATTTCAAAAGTAACTCAGTTACTTTACTGATTACTTACACCAAAAAGTAACTAATGTGTTACTGTGAACAGTAACGCATTAGTTACTTTAACAATGGCTCCCATTAATGCCCTTATAGCCTTCATTTCAGTACTGTTATTGCATTGGAGAATAATACAATCTGTTGATCAAGAAATAGCAATAGAAATAGTAGAAATAGCCTGCATGTACAACATACCGTGTAATGGCTTTATCAACTTTTCCCTGGACAGCAGTCCCTCGGTTAAAATCCAGCCGCAGTTACTTAAAGTCCATGAAATGTCCAAAATAAACTGTATTCTGTGTTGATAAATCGCTTCATCACTTTCCACTGTTTCATTTGACATATCAACATCAATGATTCTTTCCATAAATACCCCCCAGATAACATGAAATGTGTGCCACTTTCCCGTGTTATTCCGCTCCGGTAGCGAAAAGCTTGCCAGCCATTAACCCAGCTGTGTGACGTCACACGTGGCAAACAACAGCCTCGTCTGGATTGTTTGTTTTGTATCCTTCCGCTATTTCCGCTCAACATATGTGTAACCGGACCTCGCTAAACTTTTTTTATCTAACAATTCATGATGGGGAAGCGATGTGTAGTTGTGAGCTGTGAATGTTTCCTGATTGCTATAAACATTGATCATGGGTGCTGGAAGATTGTGCACAAAACTCGGGTCAGAATTAAGTTACTACAGGTGTTATGCCAGCTTGAGCTAAATGTCACCAGAGTACAGTGAACTTGCCTAGTGACTGAAATATATAAAAGTTGAAGTGAAATAAGTAAGGCCAAAAATGAATTACGTCTGAATATCTTTATTATTTTTACCACTTTTAATTATTTGTGGGCTCGCACATATACCAAAATAGACTAATGTACACTGCAATAAATATCAAATGTTACAAGTGAAAAATTAACAAAAGAACCCTTTTTTATTTATCAAACAGTAAATTAATACAATCTTACAAACTTGTGATTTGGAAAATGTTGTTATATTTACATGTTTCTTTGGAAAAATAATATTGTAAATGATGTACTTTGTAAATTATTTACATCATGCGAAACCATTTTAACCAGTTCATCTGCATGACTTATGTCAAATTACAGATTTGGCCATTGAAATCCTTGACAGCGGCCTCCCGGTTCAGGGTAAGTCTTCTGTATCTCGGTTACAGCACATGCAGGCAGCGGGACTCTTGGGCAGAGTACACCCCAGGACCAACGTACAAACTGTCGATAAACTTTATATATCGATACTTCCTAATGAAAAAAAAGTATACAGATTATAAATATATTTGGAGAAAAATAAAATGTTATGTAGTACTATTATGTAGCAATGGTTACAAATTGGCTTATAACATGATATTTGTATTTTACTTGTACAAAATAAATATGAGGTTGTACATGACTGCTTGACAGAATCATAGACCTCTTATATATTTCCTCACATGTGTAGTTGTTTCTTTTCCCAAGCATACATTGAACTTGCATACACAGAAAAAATAAAAAGCCAAGCTGTTTTTGACTGCTTGAAAGAGTTTAATGGTATCTTTAAAAGTGTACCATATCTGTAGCAACTAAAAGTATTATGTGAAAGCAAAGCTGCAATGGGCAGTTTGGTCAATCAATATTTACTTACTGGTGTAGTGGGCCATCAACTGCTCTGTGTTGTTGTTTGTATTGAAGATACTCTATTTTCAGTGTCCAAACACTGAGACAGCCTTCTCTAAAGCCTGGGTGGCTAATAATGCACCTTGGTTCAGAGTCCTGCATCGGGTCGGGTACCCGCGGGTACCCGCAAAAAAGGTGATTCGCGGGTGGTATTTTTTCCAACACTTTTTTCCGAGTTCGGTTCTGGGCAAAACAAAGATGATGCGGGTCGGGTCGCGGGTGTTGCATAATAAATATATTAAAATAATAATAATTTTGTTTAATGTTTAAATCCTCAGACCTCCCCCCCTCGGGACCGTGTATAATCGTAACCTCTGCAGCGCATCAATCTGCTTCTGAGCGCTGTACATTCTGAATGGCTGAGGTGAAGCTCTCCAGCGGAGAATACAGCATTTTCCAACACTTCCTCAAGAGCGAAATCCAACGTCTGGGAGGCTTTTGGTGTCCTCCTAGATGGAGAAAATAACCAACATCCCACGCTTTTTGAGACAAATATGCAACTGCGTGTGTTAATAATTGCACGTTTTCACTGCTCAGTGCTCATATATGCGGGTTCGGGTCGGGTTACGGATCCTGTGCCGACGGGTGGGGTCGGGTTGCGGAACTAATTGGTAATATGTGCGGGTAGCGGGGCGGGTTCGGTATTGCACGTTGCGGGTGCGGGGAGGGAGCGGGTCTTGAAAATCAGACCTGTGCAGGACTCTGCCTTGGTTTCTCGTCGGTGTCTTCTGTCTGGTCAGTAGGATGCAAACTGTCTATTTGTTCCATCACCTGCCAGATCTCTCTGCAGCATACACATTCATCTGCAGTGGGCATGCTTTCACAGCATTGACATGTACACCTGAATATTGTACATAACATTAAAAAAAAAACAATATCTGCCTGACGTGTGAGGAACAGATGACAAATTAAGATCGACATTTAGTGCAGGTCAAATGAAATAAAACAGAATTTACCATTCAGTATTGCCGACTCGAGTCTCGCCGGCTGCGGAATCCGCTTCTCTTTCACAAGTTTCTGCCTTGTTGTTCGATTGCCGGGCAGGAGGCTCGTACTGATAAGGCAAGATGCCTTGAAGTGAAAGGCTAGCTGGTTCACTCTCTACTTCTGTAACTGAATCCAGATAACCCACCGAATCTGAGCTTGAATGATCGCTGTCGCTGTCGCTGTCTGAAGTTGTCGCGTTGCTTGCCATTTGGACTGATTTGATCAAATGGCAATATTTGCCACGTGTGACGTCACCGCTCGTTCGGGAGTGATCGGGGGCGTACTCGGCAAACTTCGGAACCAACATCGGTTTTTAACGTATATGTCATTTAATTATGACCAAACTTTAAACATTTTTATTTATTTTTATTCTGGTGATATCTAAACTACATGTTAAAAAACACCTGTGTTAGATGCATTACATGGCCTTTAAGGCCCAGATACACCGGCCAGTCACCTGAGAAGTCGCCGACGCCAACACCGACTGTTGCGTCGCCGGACTCTCCTGCGTATTTGCCGACTTCGCGCACTGGAACACACCGCAAATCCGAGCCGAGCACGTATGAACTGCGTATGCGTGAGTGGCAATAACTCTCCTTACCAGCAGGCGGCGGTAGTGTGTATTCATCATTCAAAAGAGGCAACAACCGGAAGACAGAGAAGAAGAACAGACTCCGTGATATAAACAAACAACAAATAGCGTTTTTCTTTCCATTTTCACTCTCGTCCATTGAAAACATGAACGAACAGGAGCTCTATAAACCGATAAGGTGAAATAGCCGTCCGTGTGTGTTCCATCTTCCATTTTAAATCATTTGTTTACCTCCCTCACTTCCGTTAACGCTTCTCATGCACTGATTCGCTTGCTGAACATCCAATCAGTGTTATCCCTTTGTCCGACTTCCGGTGGTGTTCCCGACGCCGATTCAACATGTTGAATCGGCAAGAAAAGGCGCCAGGTCGGCAGAAAAGACCTGACGGTGCGGCGCACACCACTCCGAATAGGGCGTGCCCACGCTCATGTTCGGCCCGACTCCCGTTTACTGCCGATTTCGGGCCGGTGTATCTGGACCTTTAGGTGGAGGTGGAGTGGCGTCGGATGAGTCTGGGTTTGTGGTCTTAGCTACTAGCTTCGTCCCAGCATGTTGTTTCTGCAGATGTTTCAACATATTTGAATTGCTGTTTTGGGCAGTAGATAGGATCTTTGACCCACCAAGACACAACTTACATTTAACTTAAACGTTCTTTTCTTTGTGTTCGACAAAAGTGAAATAGTGAGAATATCTCCAGGCGGAGAAACTCGACTTGAGCTCCGCAGCCGCCATGATAGTCTTGTTAGGAAACACAAACACGCCCACAGCGCGTCTCCGCATGTGACACAGGAAGTATCTAAGTACATTTACTCAAGTACTGTACTTAAGTACAGTTCTCATCTCTGTTCGCCTCACTGTTGGTGCCGCTCACCAACGTCTGGGAGCCGAGAAAATAAAAAGATAAAAAAGATAACGGAGTAACGCACCATGTAGTAACGGTAACTGAGTTACTGAATTTAAAAAATAATGCGTTAGAGTACTAGTTACTGCCAAAAATAACAGTGTTACAGTAACGCGTTACTTTGTAACGCATTAGTCCCAACACTGGCTTTTATTAAAATTGCAATTTACTGTGTAAGCGGCCGCGGGGGGCAGAGCTTTAGAGAGCTCTCTCTCAGCTCAGTGAGGTAAAGGCACACCTTTATATGATCATTGTGGTGTTTTCAAAAACACTTCATATAATTTGTAAGGTTAAAATACTGCTTGCAGCACCTTTCAGGTGACTTGTAACGTTGGTTTATTTGACACTGTTCATAAAGTTATTTGAATGTATCACTTCCTGTCAATCTTGCATCACTTCCTGTCATGCTGTTAGAAATAGAGATGGCAAATCCGGATCCTTTTATGGACTCGGAGTCTTATGAGTCAGTCATTGAAGAGATCCGGATCATACGAGTCATTTGAGTCATATGAGTCAGCATCACCAAGACAGTAGAAATCCTACCGGTGAAACCGAAAAGTTGTTGCATTTCACGAGCATATTAAACTGATGTTATATTAACCTCCGCTACACAGTGCCTTTTGCTTTAATAAAAAATGTTGATCACAAAAAAAAAAGGGTTATTTTGCGATTTGGCGAATCTGAGTCTGCTGTTGACTCGTGCATGAGGACGAGTCTGCTGGATCTCTGGATCTGCTGCTATACGGTTACGGCTCTGAGTCCGCACGAGTCTGCTATGTTTTGCACAGTGAGTCAGGATTTGCGAATCTCTGAGTCTGCTGTTGACCCGCGGCTCCCGGCTCCCGCGGCTACCGGCTCCCGGCTCCCGGCTCCCGGCTCCCGGCTCCCGGCTCCCGCGGCTCTGAGTCCCCACGAGTCTGCAGGAAGTTTCACTGATCCGCGTCCCCTCCCCTGAGCCAAACGATAACTTCTGGAAGCTATCCTACTTGCTAAAGGGTAGGCAGATGGACTGGGGTACGTTGTAATGTTATTTTACATGTTATAAAGAGAGTAGCGAGTGACGCAATTGATAGTTTTAATTTGTACGTCACACCAGGTGTAGGACTCAAAGGACTCGGGTTAATGGAGAGGGGAGACTCGTCACGATCAGCTCATTTCTAGGATCCGGGTTAATGATCCGGATGAATCAGGACTCGCCCATCTCTAGTTAGAAAATGGTAGAAACTCAAGGAAGCCACATGTTTAGGCACTGTTAGGATCCATTTGCATCTGCATGAAAAGACTGATCAATCAATGTCGTAAGTGATTACATTTCATTGTTAACATGTTGTAGTTCCTATATCAATGCTTATTTGATGGAAATATGTTTAACACTAGAACCGCCAATGGGTAAATTTTACCCGCAGCTGTTTTTTTTATTGTATGTAACTTTTTTTCCATAACATATTAAAGTTTCCCAGTCCGTGACTTTTCCTGAAAGTGTGTTATATAGCACCCTGTGTTGTTAAAAATTGTCAATAGGAAGTCAGATTGAAAAGATCGCCAAATAAATGGTCATTTATACCCATATCCGCCAGCGGGTAATATTTACCTCATAGAAAATGCAGCGTAAACATGACGTGTTGTTATAGCAACGCCTTTTGTCTACTGCGGCTCCTTATAGATAGAGAGATAGATAGAGAGAGATAGATAGATATATTGATAGATAGATAGAGAAAGAGAGAGATAGATATATAGTTATAGATAGTGTAACATCTTGGAGAATACAAGATCTTGGATGACTGAGCTCACGTTGAGGACGTTATGCATGTGTGCAGGTTACGTGCCAGTTGAATAAAGATGGACACTCGGAATGAGAGAAGTAGTCCACGTCGTCTGTTTATGTAGACAATTATATATCCATAGAACAGAACATTACAGATGGATCGATAGATAGTTATAGATAGATAGAGAGAGATTGAGAGATTTGTACCTCAACAAAACACAAGTCTAACACCAAGCGTTTAAATCAGCACTTGTAGCGATATTTTATACTTCATGCTATCTGCACAAACTATGTCATATGAAAAGATGAGAGTCCACAGATTCTATTGGTATAAATGTCATCCCTGTGCGATCAAAACTCACTGTTCTGTATGATAAATAAAATAACATTGTACCTAGTTGCACATCAATAGCGGGTACATTTTACCCGTTGGCGGTTTTAGGTATACAGCGACCTCTGGCGGTTCTAGTGTTAAGAAACATGTAATGTTATATTGTATACATTTACATTGCAACTAAGGGTGTTTGAACAGACAACACAAGACTAAGATCGTTTTGCATTCTGTATTTATGGTTACAGTTTTCACTCCATGTCATGGTGAAGGAGTTACCAGTAAAGTTTCCCAACTACGACGACGACTCTTTTTCTTCATTTTGAGTGGAGTTTAACTTTGTGTAAAGTCTGCGGTTCTTACGTCCGGATAAGAACATTATAATCATTAAAGTTATAAAAAATAAGAGAATCGATGAAAAACAGGTATAAAATACTATATAACAGTACAAAAAAGTTGTTAATAAACAAGAATACAGTTTGAAAGGGGAGTGATTTGTAAAATGGGGGGGGGCGCCAGCTAAAGCTTGCCTAGGGCAGTAAATTGGTCAGGGCCGGCCCTGCTGTTCAGCATGGGAATTCAGCAGACGTATCCCTCTAAAACCACATCATGGAACCATATTGAGATATAATAACCTATTTGCTCTGAAGGTTTCGTAACCGTCTGGTTGCCTTAAAAAAAAGAGCCAGTCTGCAGTCTGTACCTAATGTGAAGCCAGGACACATATCTGGTTCATATGATGATATGTAAATACTTTCAGGGCTTATTTTCCACTTTACGGATTTTGGAGCTCCATAGAGCCCGCAAGATGGGACACACACACACACACAGCGAGGACTAATGTGTTCCGATAGAAGAGCGATCTGGAGCCCAACTGATGCAAAAGTGGGAAATCTCAATCGTCTGGAGGTCTCCTCACTCATGGCCTGGCATGGCTTTCTGGGAAATGCGGGAAGCCGAGCCATTGAGTCACTCTAGATGATGGGTCAGGTTGGTTTCAGACTGTTGGAGGAGATTTATGTCGGAGGGGCCAGTATGGAGTGTGTATTCTCAGCTGGGGTAGCAGGGATTCCCTCTGACAAGACCTGAGCTTTATTTTCTATCCGATGGAAGTGGGGGATGGAAGGGTGGGCGTGTGAAGGTGACGATGTGTGAAATTATATTGTCCAGATGTATTTACACATACGGCCACATTTGAAGTGTAGAGAGAGCCATTACATTTGGCAAAAAACCTTACTTGACATGTGTGTGTGTAGCATACATACTTACGTATTCTCTTGTGCATTTCTCTGCATGCTTGTGTATTTTTCTTTGGCAGTGTTGCGGCTGCTGATCTCCTTTTACTGAATCAGAATCAGAATACCTTTATTAGTCCCACAGAGGGGAAATTTGCAGCGTTACAGCAGGAACGACGACCCACTGGACGATGATAATGGACCCAGAAGGTTTCCCAGAAGCCATAGCACGTGGATTGTGGCAAAGTTGTGACACATGGG